>NC_136261.1:2136208-2288708 GCF_964187855.1 Myxine glutinosa | reverse complement strand
CCCCCACACACACACACACATCTCCCCAAAACACACACACACACACACACACACACACACACACATGCACACACACACATCCCCCCTACCCCCACCCACACCCCTCCCCCCAAACACACACACACACACATCCCCCCTACACACACACACACACACACACACACACACACACACACACACACACACACACACACACACACACACACACACACACACAACACACACACATTCACATCCCCCCTACACACACACACACACACCCCACCCCCCCCAACACACACACACACACACACACACACACACACACACACACACACACACACACACACACACACACACACACACACACACACATATCCACACACACACACACACATATCCACACACACACACACACACACACACACACACACACACATATCCACACACACACACACACAAACACGCGCACACCCCTCCCCCCACATGCACACACATATCCAGACAAACGCACATCCCCCCTCCCCCCACCCCCTAAGACACATCCCCCACACACATCCCCCGACACACAACCCCACCCCCCCCCTCCCCCTCCCACACACACACATCCCCACACACACACACATTCTCCCTACCCCCCACCCACATACACAAACACATGCACACATCCCCCCACCCCCAACCCCCAACACACACACACACACACCCCGCCTCGACACATACACACACACACACACACACACACACACACCCATACGCACACCCCCCCCCCCCACACACATAATCCCCCTCCCCCCCCACACGCACACCCCTCCACACATACACCCCCCCCCCCCACATACACGCATATCCACCCCCCCCACACACACACGCCCACACACACACACATCCACACACACACACACACACCCTCCCCCTCCACCACACCCACACAAACACACATACCCCCACCTCCCCCCAACCCCTAACACACATACACACGCACACACCAACCCCCCCCCCCCCCCCCCCACACACACATCCACACATGTCAATCCATGCACTGATTGCAGAAAAAGCCATTTTAAAAAGAAAATTAACCTGAAATTGCAGACAGAATTATTTATTTTATCTGAGAAGCTAAACCATTCTTCTTCTTCTTTCGTACCTCAAACTTTATGTGAAATGCGATCGATTTAAAAAAAATCAGAATTTGAGCAAATCTGTTTCATTCCTTTGTTAATATGTCTCCCCTATTGATAAATCTGCAATTTGAATTTCATTTGAGGTTGAAATGACCGTGGGAGATCGTGTGATAATGATCACGTCCTGGAAGGGAATCTTCTTCTTCATAACTTTGATTGAAATACGATCGAGTTAAAAATAGTCAGAATTTGAGCAAATCTGTTTCATTCGTTTGTTAATATGCCTCATCTATTGACAAATCTGCAATTGTAATTTTTTTTGAGGTTGAAATGACCGCGGGAGATCGCGTTATAGTGATGACGTCCTGGATGGACATCTTCTTCCTCAGTCGCTCATTACTTTGAGGGAAATACGATCAAGTTAAAAATAGTCAGAATTTGAGCAAATCTGTTTCATTCGTTTGTTAATATGCCTCATCTATTGACAAATCTGCAATTATAATTTTTTTTGAGGTTGAAATGACCGCGGGAGATCGCGTTATAGTGATAACGTCCTGGATGGACATCTTCTTCTTCAGTCGCTCATTACTTTGAGTGAAATACGATCGAGTTAAAAATAGTCAGAATTTGAGCAAATCTGTTTCATTCGTTTGTTAATATGCCTCATCTATTGACAAATCTGCAATTATAAATTTTTTTGAGGTTCAAATGACCGCGGGAGATCGCGTTATCGTGAGCACGTTCTGGAAAGACAATCGGTGTTTCTTCTTCTTTCAACAATAAAGACATAGCTTCGAGACCGTACATCCAATCATCTTGAAAGTTTGCACACTTGTTCCGCATGATGAGAGCTACATTGCATTAAAAACTCAAGTCGATCCATGCAGTGGTTCGAGAGTTACAAGCTTTTTCAAATTTAACTTCCATTATTTATTGCAGCCAAACCATGTGACTTATCAAAACGTCTCAAGTAACATTGAAACATCCACCCATGAGGAACATTTGTGTAAAGTTTCCACTCGATATCTCCACAAATTATGGAGGTGATTCCATTTCTAGTTTGAGCTTTAAAACGAAATAACTCTGAAACCATGTGTCGGATGACGTCGTGCTCACTGACCTTTTTGTTCGTCATGGGTATGCGAATACGCATGCCAAGTTTGGGCTCGATCCGTTCAGCCGTTGCGGAGAAAAATGGGTTTTGTGTTTTTTCACAGAAAACAAGATGGCGGCCGAACCATGTGACGTATGACTTCGAAATTTTTTGCATTCTGAGTTTTTTTTAACTAAGCATATGGGAAAAAAATCCCATTTTCGGGGGAGAAAATTTTTTGTTTGACGAATTCTAACCTCTTCACGTTAGCATTTTTAATATACTCGATACACATGTCTTTTGTTCCCATTGAAGAGTTCTTTAGAATGAGCCATTCCTCAAATTTTTCCATTGAGCCGTTTCGGAGATACAGAGGGGAAAAGTTGAATTTGTTTTACAAGATGGCGCCCACACCACGTGACCTATGACGTCATAATTAGCATGAAAAAATTCTGGGAGCCGAGACGATCATTTGATGAAAATTTCCTGTCAATCCGACCAGCGGTTGCTGAGAACATTAATTATGAAGTTTTCGGAGGTGCAAAATAGGGCGGAAGAATAATAATAAGAAAAACTCTAGCAGTAATAATAGGTTACTCTCCATTTCATGGAGAGTAAACCTAATAATTCATTTATTTTGTATAGCGCTTTTCATGAAGCCCAAAGGCGCTTTGACAGAGTGCAAAACATAATG
Organism: Myxine glutinosa; assembly: GCF_964187855.1. Classification (NCBI taxonomy): domain Eukaryota; kingdom Metazoa; phylum Chordata; class Myxini; order Myxiniformes; family Myxinidae; genus Myxine; species Myxine glutinosa. The sequence continues at coordinate 2,285,818 of NC_136261.1, read as the reverse complement.
CATAACAAAACTTAAACTTTTTAACAGAGAATTCTTAAACGGGGAGCATTGACGTCCTTAAATTGAAATCAGAAGGTTGTGATGATTTTTGAGGGAGATGATTGTGATTTTGTTCATCTTATTTTTTTCATTTCATTTTTTATTTTCATTTTCATTTTTCCTCATTTTTTTATTTCATTTTTATTTTTCATTTTTTTCATTTTTTCATGATTTTGAATGAAAGTCCTCACTTCCTCACTCCTCAGTCCTTTATCCTCACTTGTCTTTTCTTCCCCCCCCCCCCCCCCTCTCCCTCAAACCATGGCCCCATAGTGCTAAAGTGATGAGTGCGATGATACGACACAGTTCAAATGGTTAAATGATGAGTGTAACGGTTCGCACAGATAGATCGAGGCAGGGGACAGCATGAACATAAAAATCTCTGAAAGCCTTGAAAGGGAAAAAGATATAAAAACAGTAAAGTAATGAGTGCGACCAATAATACACAGTTATCTTTAGGATAATAACAACCCTGGTGTTGGGCTAGCGGCTAGGGTGCCGGCTTATGATCCTAGGATCCTGGGTTCGAATCCCGGTCGATCGCTGAATTAACGCCAGGGGGGTTGACTCAGCCTGTCATCCTTCCGAGGTCGGCTAATTGAGTACCAGTTCACTGGTAATTCCCTGTTTGTCGTTAAAGGCGGCAAAAAGGGTTGGCGTCAGGAAGGGCATCCGGCCGTAAAACATTGCTTCAAAAAGGGGACCAAAAAACAACAACAACCACGGTTCCCGAAAAAGGCCAACCCCCGCTTTGCGGGGAAAAATGGCCTCTAAAGGTGGTTATTTTTATATTTATATATCTTTAGGATAATAAAATGAGTGTCGTATTTCGCACAGTATTAATACCCCTAATTGTGGCTTGGTCTTATATCAAGCTCTCATTTAATTGCTTCTTCTTCTTCTTCTTTATTTTTCAATAAAGGATTGATTTTTGATTTTGATTTGGAAATGAGTGCTTCTTCTTTTTGTTTTGAAATGCTTATACAGGAAATGTTTGTTCTGTTGAACGGAAGAAATGTTTATTGTATTGGTGTAATTAAGTGTGGTCGGTGGGCGAAATCCACAAAGCATGTGAAGATGCACAAAGCCCTTTATTGGTGTACTACCAATGTATACGCATTTTTCAGCAAGGGTGCCGTGAAATAGTCACAAAGAACCACTAAGAGTTTTTTTCCTTAGCAAGGGTGCTGGGCTTTCACGAAGAACCACTGATATGGTATATTTTTTACGATTTATTTTTGTTTACACATTTTTCAGCAAGGGTGCCATGAAATAGTCACAAAGAACCACTTAGAGTTTTTTTTTCCTTAGCAAGGGTGCTGGGCTTTCACGAAGAACCACTGATATGGTGTACGGCCGTATAATTATTTTACGATTTTGGTACGACAAAGCGGCAGGCGAATTAGACATGATTTTCATCTTTTAAATTTTTAACGATTATTCGATATTACTATGATGTTACTATCTTTATTGATTACTAGATGATTACTAGATGTTACTATGATTACTAGATATTACTATCCCTGGTGTTGGGCTAGCGGCTAGGGTGCCGGCTTAGGATCCAAGGATCCTGGGTTCGAATCCCGGTCGATCGCTGAATTAACGCCAGGGGGGTTGACTCAGCCTGTCATCCTTCCGAGGTCGGCTAATTGAGTACCAGTTCACTGGTAATTCCCTGTTTGTCGTTAAAGGCGGCAAAAAGGGTTGGCGTCAGGAAGGGCATCCGGCCGTAAAACATTGCTTCAAATAGGGGACCGAAAAACAACAACAACCACGGTTCCCGAAAAAGGCCAACCCCCGCTTTGCGGAGAAAAATGGCCTCTAAAGGTGGTTTTATATATTCGATATTACTATGACTTCTTGTCAATAGGTATATTAAGTGGTCAGACGATGGCCTTTTGTTATATGCAGTTTGATTTTTCATTGTTGATTATACCACGTGGATGTGGTGATACAGGAAATGTTTGGTTTTTCAAATAGATGATTATTATATGACCATGATTATAATAGTGATGATAATTATAATGATGATTTTAAAATCATGATGTTATGATTGACAGAAATACGATCATGAGGTTTTTGGTGTAAAATGATTGCATGGGCTTAAAGGACAACTTTTGAGCCCTGTAAGATTAATGAGATGCATGACAAGTAATAGGGTTAAATGAAGTGTCAAAATTTTAGCATGCTCGGATTACAATTGGCAAATGGTGTGAATTAATTGTCATTTATTGGTAGAACACTTCAGGAGTTTTGTGAAATTTTTAATTGTCAAGAAGTTTGGGTACCATTTAAATTGGGACATTTTCTCAGTGACCTGTCTCATACCTGTTTGATTGATCTTGGCTGACTATTTAACAAATGGAGGGTCGGGTTGCCTTCAGTGGTTGCTAAACTTGAATTTGTGATATAATGACCAGACAAGATTGAAAAATATGTCAGATATGATCCAGAGGCAGAACGGTGATTTGTCAATTGACAAAAGGTATAGGTCAAAGGTGACGACCAATGATCATATATCTCCATCAGTGGATGGAACTGTTCTGGCAACATTGGGAAACGCTTAGGTATAGAGTTATCTGATTGGTTAATGTGATTTATTTATGAAGATTGATGAATTGATTTAATTTAATTGATTGATTGATTGATTGATTGATGAAGGTGAAGTCTCAACAAAGAAGTTTTGAGATATTTGTGAGACAATAATGTGAACACAACCTTGGAAAAGAGCAAGGTGGTGAGTAGATATATTATATATATATGTGGTTACTATTCTGTGTGATTTCCCCTCCAACAGCACGGGATATCTGCGGAGTCACCCATTTTTACTGATCCATTTGACCCAACTACGACACCGATCAGTGCGATTGGGGTGTGGGAAAGCCACAGAACAGGGAGACTCTCTGGCAATCACTTGAATTCATCAATTGCAAAGGTGGAGAGATACTTCCTGGGAGACTATGGAGTCGAGCTTATAGGACATAAGCTAGGAAATCGTGCATTCAACGTTAAGGTGGAACAAATTTCAGCGATTTTTGCAGTACACACAATCGATAGTGGGTGCAGGTGTAATCTACAAGTGTAGTCTTGGTAGTTATCTGGTACATTGAGTGCATATAGAGTGTTACTCACACACAGGTGTAATGGGGAGTGCAGTCAGCAAGGAGAAGCAAGGTCAATTGGACTTGTCCCAAAGAGGTGTTTGTATCAATTATATGTACGACCGATATGGTGAAGAGGCTATTAGAGAGGTTGAAAATTGGTATTTGTGGACAAAGGGACATGCTAAGGAGTTTCCACAAGATGGTACATTTGAGCGAAGTCGATTGGAGAGATTAGGACAGGAATTGAAAGCCAGGAAGCAACAAAATTTAACAGTAGACTGGCTTGCATTCCATTATTTGGATATTGAATCCAGGACATGGGAACAGCAAGAACGGATGACGGACCTAGAATGTCAAATAAAAAGAATACGGGATACATTGGAAGAGATAAATGCACAACTGCCCTCGAAAATAGGAATAAAAGTGACAGTTGCCCCATCTGATTCCCATTTGTCTCCCCAAAAAGAACAGTACAGAGATTTTTTTCGTGTTTCAGGAGATAACCAGAGATCGCAATGGCGACCCAGAGATCCAGAGATGCAGCCCAGAAATACAAGTGCACAGGTGGAAAGACCAGGAAATGACAGAAACCGGTGTTTCAATTGTTGAGAAATGGGGCATTGGAAAAGAAGATGTCCGTATGTCAATAACACACGATTTGGCAAGGGAAAACCAAGATTAAGGGTACCAGAGTTTACCGGTACCTCAGATAATGATTAGGCCTTCATTGCTGCAGATCCCAAATGACGACTGGCCTCCACAGATTAAATCACTAGACCAATATGAATAACTGTTGACGCTTCTTGTGTCTGAAAAGTTTTCGGAGCAAGGATGGGTTTTACTTTTTGGTTTGTTAGCAAATTAATAATTAATTGATCAACTGCCAAAACTGAATATTTTTGGAACATGACTTAAAAGATCCAGAATTAGAGTTCATTCTGGAAGCTTCATATTTGTAAATTATAAATGTGGTTTTAGGGAGCATTTTGGGCCACACAATTTTTTTTAAATTTTATAAAAGTGGAACATTGCTTTGCAAGTTTCTGGATGCCAAGTGACAAGCGTCACATGATTATAACGTGGGCATTTTGGATTATTCTTTTGCATGATTGATAGGTCAGTGGTCGACTGACATGTAAATGGATGTATTGTCAAATCTGGATACATTATAGTGGGAACCAAAAAGGGTAATTTCAATGTGACAGTTATAGGGGTTTTCTGAAAATAAACTTTTGTCTATTTGTGTATTAGCGTTTCTAAAATTGAAGGATAAATTTTACGAAATTGAAATAAAATTGACACCCCTCTTGATCTGTTAATAATGGTTCCAATGCAAACAAATATACATAATGCTTGGGTTTGTGTATGTTTGAGTGTCAATGTTTGTGTTTTTGGTTTTATGTGTCAATCTTACAAGATTGTTGAAACCAACAATGTGCTTCTCTGGAGATAGATAGTTTCATGTGGATGGGATCAAATATCCAGAGAATTCATAAATTAAAATAGAAATATAATTTGATTATGAATATTATCTCTTTTGTCAAGGGAGATGGAATATACCGATTTGATGTGCTGGGTTATGAGCAGCCATTAATTAATAGTAAAATTGTGAGGAGGTTTGGGATTCTTTGGTTAATATAATTTATATGAGAATAAAAGCTATTTATGGATATGAGCTTCATAAAAATATGATGAGGGAGTACAAAATTAGCCAAATTTGGAAGAGGTCTTATACTGACTTCCCAGAGTACTCTGCTCATGGATTTTGACATATATAAACTGGACTTTTATCAGCATATAAATTGTGCTGTATCTACGGATATGTTTTAGGCATAGATGATATGGGCAGATAGTAAAGAAAATTTTGCTGAATTGAACTATTGTAAGTTTTACAACGGAATGCATTGTGCATTGTAAAACCACGGGGCAGACATGAACGCGCTGTTACGTTATTTAACCTCGGAACGCGATGTTACGTGTACCTGCAACATATTTTGTTAATCTGGCACACCTATATTGGCATACAGGTATTAGTAGTATTCACTAGGAGCATAAAATGGATGAGCAACAGTTAAGGGGGCGTAAAACCACTTATTTGGATATTTTCTACAAAAAATAGGGGTTTCCATAAGTGGTAGCTGTACACATGGGATTTATCAAATTAAGTTATGGAGTCTAAACAAAGTTACTGGTAAACAGAAAGGGAATGAATAGTAAATAAATTCTTCAATGCTGGGTAAATTAAATGAGATATTACAAAGACTTATAAGAACTATTGTTCTTCCTTATAGCAATAGAAAGAAAATTAGATCTGTTTATAAAATGAATTTGTTGACCCTTTGAAGTTAATTCTTTGAATTGATTGTTTCACTAGTATTTTGGGTTCACATTGGAAATAGTTTGGTAGAGCTTTGGTTAAAACCTTTGGTTGTGGTATTTTGGAACGAATTGACAGACCATAGGTAGTTGCTAAGAATAGACACAAATATGGACCCCGGGAGATAGGGGGATCAGGATAAGGCAAATAATCAGATTTATGTTACATATTAAGGGATGTGTCTTTACTTACCTTTTAGGAAGCTTGTTAGTTTGGTATATAATGTTGAATGTCATTGACATATAATTATGTTATAGGTATGAACATATACAAGGGGTAGCTCACATGTTTTACAGATGGATACAGGTGGGACAAAGGGAAAGACCTTATCAAGACAAGCCGACAAATCAGGGGAAAACAGAGACTTCTACTTCAGATACTCCTTGAAAATGGTGATATTCATCCTAGGAATGAGTTCTCTTGTAGTGGGGACTCTGTGTTGCATACATTACTTCGGGGGTAATGAGAGAACAAAACGCAACATTGGTGGCCGACATACAGATATATGATTATGCGGTACGACATAAACGAAGGAGAAGTTTGATGGAAGATAGGGACACACCTTTAGAACCCGATGGATTAGACGGGATTAATACTTTTTTACATTTAGCCCACACAAGGGCTGATATAGCAAATTAAAGTAATTGTTGGATATGCACGCAAATGCCACATTCTAGTGAGAACGGAGTACCATTGGAGGCAGTTCCTTTTGGTTGGGATGAATTATGTAGTCGCTTCCCAAAGAGGTTGGTAGCAACAAAACCTTATTTACCAATGGCGATGATGCTAGGGAATGTTGGTTGGGAAAAAGGGGGATATCAATGTGAGGAATTTGCAGACAGTTATAGGCCTAAATATGACAATGAAGTTATGTCCCCTTCCGTAACTATTCAACAACAAATGAAAGGGCTCCTATGTTTCATCCGACATCGAACCAAGGAGAATAATAAGTTTATGGGAAACTCCACCTGCCACCATTATAGTTACGAGTTGGGCTATATAAGATTGCTTGTCCCAGTAAGGGACACTAGCTTAAAGATGATATCTTTGTATTGGGAAGGAACTTGGATGACAGATACTACATGGACCTATAATAATACATATTTTATATGTGGACACAAGGCGTATGCGTATCTCCCACTGACATGGTCAGGATCATGTTTTCTTGGTTTTGTACTTCCACACATGCGCTTGTTAACAAAGTCACCAATGCGCATCCTGCATTCAAGGCAGAAAAGAACTGTTAGTATGGGAGAATGGGTTGGAATGGTAGTATTTCCATTTTATGGAACCTGGAAGGCAGGACATGAACTATGGCAAATGGCATTGGCTATAGAAACATTGGCAAATAAAACAGCTAGTGGATTGACAAACCTTACAAGTGAGCTGGCAGCAACAAGAACCATGGCATTACAAAATCGTATGGCATTAGATATGCTGTTAGCGGAAAAAGGAGGTACATGCGCAGTGATTGGTACAGATTGTTGTACATATATACCTGATAATTCGGGAGACGTTTATAACATAGCCGATACAATAAGACAAGAGGGAGCAAGATATCACGATTATGTACAAGGGGGTGCCTTTGCATGGTTGGAAAACACATTCGGAGGAGTGGCAGCTAAGATACTCCAATACTTGTTTGTTGGATTAGTTGTTATATTGGCAATAGTTTTAGTAATGGCTTGCTTAAAAGCCTTAGTGATGGTGGGTTTGAATAAGATAACAAATAATACTATGATAGTGCATGAAGCACCACATGCAGAAATAAATGAAGCAACAAATGAGGAAATACATGTGGAACCGCAAGAGGAAGACTTTTATGGCAACATAAATGTTGAGATTAAAAGATTGATTCAAGTGATGTTGCAAATGAGTACAGTAGAGCTAAGATAAGGGCATAACAAACCATTGTGAATTGTGTCCGTTTTACGAGTTAGTGAACTCATATCACCATAAGTTACATTATTAAAAGAAAAAGTGAGGAGGACTATGCTAATAATACATTATGCATAGTTTGCTGTTTGCAAGATTTGTTGGGAATTAGATATTCCTGTTTATGATTTTACTTATATACACTCAACTCAACTAATAATGCATTTATTTCTTTGAGTAGTGTTAAAATAACTGCATGAGTCTAATTTTTGAATTATATGAACCTGAAAGCAATTGTGGATGTTATTCTTAGTTTAGTAGTATAAAACATATACCCGATTTGAATATTATTCGTTTGAAGTTGTTATAAGATATACATGATTAGTTAAAATATAGTGATTTCATGTTACAATGTACCCCATCTGATTCAATCTGTGTGGCGAGCAGATATAAATGTGGCTGAGTAAAGGAAAGACCAGGTCCCATTTCAAATGGAGTGATAACGACATCTGGAAAGAAGTTCGAAAAAGAAATTTGTGGCTAAAATGAAGTTAATCTTGGCATACACCCTCCTTCTCAAAGAATGATGAAGACATTCTCCTTTGTAACTTGAAGATGGATGCTTACCTTCACCAAGGGAGACTTATGTGACCATTGGCCTGGATCACACTGCAACATATGAAACAAGAGCGATCACCTACTTTGTTCACCTACACTCATTACATCAGCAATTGCAGGACGACGACATTTTACCTGCAACTTCTACGGGATGCGGTGACGTGTGTTAGTACTTCACCAACTTCCGGGGAGCCAGCATGGAGCTACAAGCGAACGGCTGTGCCTTTTCTTCACAACAGCTGTGCACGATTCTGCTGGGTGCTCCTGGTATGGACCATGGACAACTTGAGTACCTTGGTCCCAATATCATCATTGCGGATGCATCCGGCATCCCTGTTCCACATCTTGCTGGTCAACCAACATCACATCAACACTTGCTCCATACTCATGATGAGTGAGGAGGCAAGTCAACGACAATTGGATGAAGGCCTTGTTCAAATCTACTTTGGCTCACAGCAAGAGTGGCAAGAATGTTACATGCAAAAGCAGGGTCAGTTTGTGACTCTGCCCAGCTATCACAACAGCAGAAAATCCTACGCAAAATAGTGTAGGTGCCATGAAGACATCAGAAGAAAATGTTTCATACTTGAATTTCAAACACGAGTGATCAGCCCCTTCTTTTCAAACAAAAAGTCAACATTTGTTTTGAAGTAAAACGTATTGCCAAATGTTGCAGATGTTTTTATTATTTTTAATGGTGAACTGAAATTATTGTGTTTTGGTAAAAGTGAAGTGAAGTATGCTTTATGCAAATGAAGTGAATTGGATTATTAATATGGAAAGAGAAATGTTTTGTGATCATATTCTTCCAGAATGACGGTGTATGCCTTATGTATGGGAAAATTGGATTACCAAATTTATGGTTCGAATATTAAATAGGTTGATGTTTAGATTAATGATTAATATAAACAACAAAAGAAAAAATGAGGGATTGTGGGAGAATACCAAAAAGTATATGTGTTCATATATTTCCATATACTTCTCCTTCTCCAAAAATGTGTTTTTGTCTAAAGTATAGAAATGGAATCTGGAGGAGAAAAGGCTTGCATGGACAGGTCAAGAATTGACCTACAAAGGAGATAAAAAGGTGCTTAATTATCCCAACTGATAATAACTGTCTAAGATGGGTTTCAGAATTCTCCAAGACAAAAACCAGAATGTCTCATTGTCTGAGCCGAGAGAGTCTGCTCGGAGACTTACATTCCATACCATATATGGGAGTGAAAATTAAAAATATAAGGAAGATGGGACTTGGAGAAGGGAGTTGCGCTGGACAAAGGAACGAAGGAGGATCTGCAGAGGAGAAGATCATGCCACGACCGGCTGAACAAGGCTTTGTTAAAGTGTAGTTCGTTTAGTATGGTATTTACCTTGCATCAGTTCGTAATTCCCTACCCTTTTTGAGTTTAATAAACAACAAAAGAACAAAGTGGAGTCTTCCATCCTTCTTCCATTAAGAAATAGAACTCTTCCACCGTGCTGATTGCACCGGGCAGTTGTGTTATGGTGTTGTGGTATGCAATGTCATTGTGGAGAACACCGGGTGGCGAGTGTGGAAATGTTAATCGGCCAGGATATTGCGGATCTCTGTTTTATGTTGTGGCCTGGTTGTTGGCAATGACGTCATTAGGGCTGTGATTGTGGCGTCGCGGTTTCAATGGGGACGGCGCTTGGTCTGTTTTTTTTTTTTGAGGTTTGGACAGTGTGACTGGGAAACACACATTTAAAACACTTTTAAAAGATGAACAGGACGATTGGGAAACACGTATTGAAAGCATTTCTAAAAGATGAACAGGATGATTGGGAAACACACATTTAAAGCATTTCTAAAAGATGAACAGTGTGATTGGGAAACACGTATTTAAAGTATTTCTAAAAGCTGAACAGCGTGATTGGGAAATACGCATTTAATGCACTTCTAAAAGATGAACAGGACGATTGGGAAACACGTATTTAAAGCTCTTCTAAAAGATGAACAGTGTGATCTGGAAGCACACATTTAAAGCATTTCTAAAAGCTGAACAGTGTGATCAGGAAACACGTATTTAAAGCATTTCTAAAAGGATGATTGGGAAACACGTATTTAAAGCACTTCTTCAAGATGAATAGGACGATTGGGAAACACGCATTTGAAGCACTTCTTCAAGATGAACAGGATGATTGGGAAACACGCATTTAAAGCACTTCTAAAAGATGAACAGGACGATTGGGAAACATATTTAAAGCACTTTTTAAAGATGAACAGGACGATTGGTAAACACGTATTTAAAGCACTTCTTCAAGATGAACAGTACGATTGGGAAACATATTTAAAGCACTTCTTCAATATGAACATTACGATTGGGAAACACGTATTTAAAGCATTTCTAAAAGATGAACAGGACGTTTGGGAAACACACATATAATGCACTTCTAAAAGATGAACAGGACAATTGGGAAACACAGTACAATTGGGAAACACGTGTTTAAAGCATTTCTTCAAGATGAACAGGACAATTGGGAAACACGTATTTAAAGCACTTCTTCAAGATGAACAGTACATTGCGAAACACGTATTTAAAGCACTTTCAAAAGATGAACAGTATGTTTGGGAAACACGTATTTAAAGCACTTTTAAAAGATGAAGAGTATGATTGGGAAACACATTTAAAGCACTTCTAAAAGATGAACAGTAGGATTGGGAAACACGTATTTGAAGCTCTTCTAAAAGATGAAAAGTGTGACTGGGAAACACGTATTTAAATCTCTTCTAAAAGATGAAAAGTGTGATTGGGAAACATGTATTTAAAGCTCTTCTAAAAGATGAACAGTGTGATTGTGAAACAGGTATTTAAAGCTCTTCTAAAAGATTAACAGTGTGACTGGGATACACACATTTAAAGCACTTCTAAAAGATGAACAGTACGATTGGGAAACACGTATTTAAAGCATTTCTAAAAGATGAAAAGTGTGATTGGGAAACACGTATTTGAAGCACTTCTAAAAGATGAACAGTATGATTGGGAAACACGTATTTCAAGCACTTTTAAAAGATGAACAGTATGATTGGGAAACACACATTTAAAGCACTTCTAAAAGATGAACAGTAGGATTGGGAAACATGTAATTAAAGCTCTTCTAAAAGATGAACAGTAGGATTGGGAAACATGTAATTAAAGCTCTTCTACAAGATGAACAGTAGGATTGGGAAACATGTATTTAAAGCTCTTCTAAAAGATGAACAGTAGGGTTGGGAAACATGCATTTAATGCACATTTAAAAAAAGATAACTAGAAATCTCTCATCCATGTCAGCCTCCGCCACGGTTATATCAGAACGAGCTTATTCATCTTACGGTCACGGATTGTTTCACCCCAATATTGGGCTGTTCAAAAATTATGTGCTATTTTTTTAGTAATTTGCATAATGCAACACTTGATGACACACTATAACACTTAATTACCGTCCTTTTTGATGTACCGTGCATTCTGACAGGCTTGATAAACCCTAATATTATTACTCCCGCCAGGGAGTAATGCATTCGATCGTGTCCGTGTGTGTGTGTGTGTGTGTGTGTGTGTGTGGGTGCGTGCGTATGTGTGTTCATATGTTCGTGTGTTCGTGTGTTTGTGAACAAGATATCTGGAAAAGTTCTGAACGGATTTGGATGAAAGTTGGTGGGATGATTGCCCTTGGGATAAGGAAGAATTGCTTAGTTTTTGGTGAAGCTCAGGATATTATTCCGGATCCAGGAATTTTTTGAAGGATTTTTTACCATTGGAAGATTGGTCTCCAACTTGACCCACGGCGGGAGTATGCGCTCTACTGAGTGGCGTTCTAGTTCGACATATGATTTGATTTTTTGGGGTCCCTCATCGTGAATAACTCGTCCCAAATAAAGGCAATTGAAATCTGACGCAACAAACCCTGGCAGTGTATAATCAGCAGAGACCTACAGGCCAAATGGGTTAGGCCCACGAGAATACCAAGATGGTGGCTATATCATTTCGTCTCGATGCTTTGGTGGGTGGAATCCAGCGCAAATGTGGGTGTAGTCGGGCAGCTGTCAGACCAATGGGTGCACATTTCAGAAATCGATCCCCAACAAGAATCCCAAGAACAATTCAACGACAGCGACACAAGGCTCTTGTAGACCTGCGACGTTCACCAGCCAACACCACCTCCTTGCCCTGCACTACTTGAATCAAATCTTTTCTGCTGGAAAAAATCTGCTCTGTGCAGCAAACATTGAAGCCACTTGAACTGCTGCAATACAAGGAAATGGGAACAGACACAGTAAGTGTGTGTGTGTGTGTGTGTGTGTGTGTGTGTGTGTGTGTGTGTGTGTGTGTGTGTGTGTGTGTGTGTGTGTGTGTGTGTGTGTGTGTGTGTGTGTGTGTGTGTGTGTATACATGCAAGTTGTTTTTGCCTGCTATCCCCACACGTGTGTGGGCCTCAGGAGATGGAACTTTGAGTGGGTCTCAAAGTATATCCACCTTTGTTCGTGTGTGTGTGTGTATGTGTGTGTGTATGGTGTGTGTAAGTGTGCCTGTGTGTGTGTTGGTGTGCATGTGTACACGATCACGACGAGTGTCTGCAATCAATACACACCAGGAGATGCAATCAGTACACCCCATGAGATGCAATCAGGACACACCATGATATGCCATCAGTACACACCATGATATGGCATCAGTACACACCATGATATGCCACCAGTACACATCAGATGCCATCAGTACAAACCATGAGATGGCATCAATACACACCATGGGTTGCAATCAGTGCACACCATGGGATGCAATCAGTGCACACAATGAGATGCAATCAGTGCACATCATGAGATGTCATCAGTACAAACCATGAGATGCAATCAGTACACACCATGAGATGCAATCAGCACACACTATGAGATGCAATCAGTACACACCATGAGATGCAATCAGTACACACCATGAGATGTCATCAGTACAAACCATGAGATGCAATCAGTACACACCATGAGATGCAATCAATACACACCATGAGATGCAATCAGTACACACCATGAGATGCAATCAGTACACACCATGAGATGGCATCAATACACATCATGAGATGCAATCACTACACACCATGAGATGCAATCAGGACAAACAATGAGATCGTATCAACACACACCATGAGATGCAATCAGTACACACCATGAGATGCAATGAGTACACACCATGAGATGCAATCAGTACACACCATGAGATGCAATCAGCACACACTATGAGATGCAATCGGTACACACCATGAGATGCAATCAGTACACACCATGAGATGCAATCAGTACACACCACGAGATGCCATTAGCACACCATGATATGCCACCAGTACACACCATGAGATGCAATCAGTACACACCACGATATGCCACCAGTACACACCACGATATGCCACCAGTACACACCCGATCAAGCCATCCACTCTGCCGTAGTTTGTGAAGCTTTTCATCTGCTGCAGTGGAAGAAGAAGATTCCTCCTGACATGCCACAAACAATGTCGCTTTATAATGTTTCAGCGCATGGTAAATCCACGTGCGTTCCTTGCACACTCGACCAACAACGAACTCCTGGCAAAGGGGACCGGAGGTTATCTGAAGGTGAATAAACATTGAAATTGTGGAATTGCTTCCCCAAACAGGGAGGGTAATCCGTTTTATGGAAATCTAATAAGTATGAAAGTGCGAAGTCTGGAAAACTTCTTGTAATAAAGTCAATTTCGATGATACCAATTCATGAGTTGTGGTGACGTGGTGATGTCTGTAAACGTCTGACGTGTTGAGGTCTGGTAACGTCTGCCGTGATGAGGTCTGTTAACGTCTGACGTGGTGATGTCTGTTAACGTCTGACGTGATGAGGTATGTTAACGTCCGACGTGATGAGGTCTGTTAACGTCTGACGTGGTTATGTCTGTAAACGTCTGACGTGATGAGGTCTGTTAACGTCTGACGTGGTGATGTCTGTAAACGTCTGACGCGATGAGGTACGTTACCGTCCGACGTGGTGATGTCTGTTAATGTCTGACGTGGTGATGTCTGTCAACGTCTGATGTGATGGTCTGTTAACGTCGGACGTGGTGATGTCTGTTAATGTCTGACGTGGTGATGTCTGTCAACGTCTGATGTGATGGTCTGTTAACGTCGGACGTGGTGATGTCTGTTAACGTCTGACGTGATGAGGTCTGTTAACGTCCGACGTGGTGATGTCTGTAAACGTCTGACGTGATGAGGTCTGTTAACGTCCGACGTGGTGATGTCTGTTAATGTCTGACGTGGTGATGTCTGTTAACGTCTGACATGATGAGGTCTGTTAACGTCCGACGTGGTGATGTCTGTTAATGTCTGACGTGATGAAGTCTGTTAACGTCCGACGTGGTGATGTCTGTTAACGTCTGACGTGGTGATGTCTGTTAACGTCTGACGTGGTGATGTCTGATAACGTCTGATGTGATGACGTCTGTCAACGTCCGATGTGGTGATGTCTGTTAACGTCTGACGTGGTTATGTCTGTGAATGTCTGACGTGCTGATGTCTGTTAACATCTGATGTGCTGATGCCTGTTAACGTCTGATGTGCTTATGTCTGTTAACGTCTGATGTGCTGATGCCTGTTAACGTCTGATGTGCTTATGCCTGTTAACGTCTGATGTGCTTATGCCTGTTAACGTCTGATGTGCTTATGTCTGTTAACGTCTGATGTGCTGATGCCTGTTAACGTTTGATGTGCTGATGCTTGTTAACGTCTGATGTTCTGATGCCTGTTAACGTCTGATGTGGTGATGCCTGTTAACGTCTGATGTGCTTATGTCTGTTAACGTCTGATGTGCTGATGCCTGTTAACGTCTGATGTGCTGATGCCTGTTAACGTCTGATGTGCTGATGCCTGTTAACGTCTGATGTGCTGATGCCTGTTAACGTTTAACGTGGTGATTTCTGTTAACGTCTGGCGTGGTGATGTCTGTTAACGTCTGGCGTGGTGATGTCTGTTAACGTCTGACGTGGTGATGTATGTTAACGTCTGATGTGGTGATGCCTGTTAACGTTTAACGTGGTGATTTCTGTTAACGTCTGACGTGCTGATGTCTGTACACGTCTGATGTGGTGATGCCTGTTAACGTTTAACGTGGTGATTTCTGTTAACGTCTGGCGTGGTGATGTCTGTTAACGTCTGGCGTGGTGATGTCTGTTAACGTCTGACGTGGTGATGTATGTTAACGTCTGACGTGGTGATGTCTGTTATCGTTGACGTGGTGATGTCTGTTAATATACAGTGAGTACATACAGCCTTACAGGGAGTGCAACATACAGTGAGTACATACAGCCTTACAGTGAGTGCAACATACAGTGAGTACATACAGCCTTACAGGGAGTGTGACATACAGTGAGTACATACAGCCTTACAGTGAGTATGACACACAGTGAGTGCATACAGCCTTGCAGTGAGTGTGACATACAGTGAGTACATACAGCATTACAGTGAGTGTGACATACAGTGAGTACATACAGCCTTACAGTGAGTATGACACACATTGAGTGCATACAGCCTTACCGTGAGTGTGACATACAGTGAGTACATACAGCCTTACAGTGAGTGTGACATACAGTGAGTACATACAGCCTTACAGCGAGTGTGACATACAGTGAGTACATACAGCCTTACAGGGAGTGTGACATACCAGTACAGTGAGTACATACAGCCTTACAGTGAGTATGACACACAGTGAGTGTATACAGCCTTACCGTGAGTGTGACATACCGTACAGTGAGTACATACAGCCTTACAGTGAGTGTATAGCGGCTACCGCTGGGTTTTCACAATCGCCTTGCACCTATCAAGGACGCGGAGCGATCACCATGCCGGGCTCGTCCAGGACGCCCGGGCAGGCTCGCCCTCAACTTGCCAGGCCGCAGCCATGACGCTGGGCCACGCCCCCTCTCGCCTTTCCTGGGCAAACGCTCCGGGATAATATGTATATATATTGCTGCCCGATAAACGGGCTTTTCAGAGTGCCTGAGTGTTTGGTTTGATTAAAGCAACTCGGATGAATTCCAGCTTTTTGTCGCGTCCATTCTTCCGATCGACGTGGGAGCCCCAGCTCCTTCATTGGTGACCTACTGACATGGACACGGCAGTCGCCCTTAAACTGCCTACCTTCTGGGAGTGGGAGGCTCACGCGGCGGTTTGGTTCGCACAGGCGGATTCCCTGTTCGCCCTGCGAGGCATCACGGCCGACGACACCCGCTTCCACCATGTGGTAGCAGCGCTCGGTTCGGCCACGGCGGCCCGCGCCCTGAGCCTCCTCGAGAGCCCGCCAGCCGCTGACAAATACGGCGCGATTAAGAAGCTTCTCCTCGACGCTTTCGCCCTCCCATCGGCGGAACGCGCACGGCGCCTGCTCGACCTGCCCGAGCTCGGCGACACGCGCCCTTCCGAGCGAATGGACTACATGCTTTCACTGCTCGGCGAGCACTCTCCGGCATTCCTGTTCCGGGAGCTGTTCCTCCGTCAGCTGCCTAACCCGGTACGCCTCGCCCTGGCAAGCACGACGATCACAGATCCCCGGGCCCTTGCCAGAGAAGCTGACAAGATCTCCGCCGCAGGACAGCGCATCGCAGCGGCGACATGGGACCCACCGCCGTCCGACGCAACACCCATGGCGCCCGAGCACCCGGCACGGTCGACGACCGAACTGCCGACGCAATTGGCGGCCGCTACACCGAGCCGAACACCTCCAGCACGACGACCGGGACCTCCACCTGACCAAGCGTGGTGTTACTATCATGCCAGGTTCGGACAGAAGGCCCGGACATGCCGACCCCCGTGCACCTTCGGCAGGCCGGGAAACGGCCGGGCCGGCGTTCATTACCAGCCATGAGCGCCGGCCACACGGGCAACTTACTGTTCATCACGGATAAAGCGTCCGGACGGCGCTTCCTGTGCGACACCGGCGCCCAACTGAGCGTCATACTCGCCTCTGACCAGGACAGGCAATCCGCGGTTTGCGGCCCCTCCTTGGTTGTGGCCAACGGATCGACCATCCGCACCTTCGGCCCACGCAACGTCACCCTCTGCTTCGGCGGCCAACGCTTTGCTTGGACGTTTGTAACCGCAAACGTGCCCATGGCTCTGCTAGGCGCCGACTTCCTCTGCGCACACGGACTGCTGGTGGACGTCCAACGGCGTCGTTTAATCAACGCCGAAACCTTCAGCTCCCTGGTATGCACATTGAGCAGCTCCGCGCCGACCGAGCTGGCATGCGCCGTCCCGGCGGCGAACGAGTTTGCTCGCCTGCTCACGGAGTTCCCGGCCCTCACGCGGCCGACGTTTTCGGCCGTTGCAGTACGGCATGGGATCGAGCACCACATACCAACCACGGGCCCGCCGGTCTACGCCAGGGCCCGCCGCCTCGACCCAGCCAAGCTCGCCGTGGCGAAGGCCGAATTCGACGCGTTGGAGCACCTCGGCATCGTGCGGCGCTCCGATAGCGCGTGGGCCTCGCCACTGCACATCGTGCCAAAGCCGGGGGGTGGATGGTGCCCGTGTGGCGACTACCGCCGTCTCAATGACGCTACCACCCCCGACAGGTACCCGATCCCGCATATCCAAGACTTCTCCGCCCGTCTGGCGGGACGGGTCATTTTTTCGAAAATTGATCTCATACGGGGATATCACCAGGTACCTGTCAGGGCGGCCGACGTCCCTAAAACGGCAGTCATCATGCCGTTCGGCTTATTCGAATTCTTGCGGATGCCGTTTGGTCTCAAGAACGCGGCTCAGGCGTTCCAGCGCTTGATGGACGGCGTGCTGCATGACCTGCCGTTCCTTTTTGTTTACCTGGACGACATCCTCGTCGCCAGCACGTCCCGGGCCGAGCACCTCCTCCACCTCCGAACACTGTTCGGGCGCCTCAGCGAGCACGGCCTCATCGTCAACCCGGCCAAATGCCACTTCGGCACGACGGCCGTTGATTTTTTGGGCCACCACATCACCAAGAACGGGGCCGTGCCGCTGCCAACCAAGGTCGAGGCCATCACCACGTTCCCGCGTCCCCGCACCATAAAGGCCCTGCAGGAATTCCTGGGAATGGTGAATTTTTATCACCGCTTCGTGCCCCGCGCTGCTCAACTCATGCGGCCCCTCTACGAAGCCCTCTGGGGCAAGCCGGCCAAGCACGACATCGCCTGGTCCGCAGCAATGGATGCGGCCTTCCAAAGCTCAAAGCGGGCCCTCGCCGACGCAACACTGCTCGCTCACCCGGTGCTCAACGCTCCCATCGCCCTCACCACGGATGCCTCCGACTACGCGGTGGGCGCCGTACATGAGCAATGGGTGAACGGGGTTTGGCAGCCACTCGCTTTTTTCAGCCGGCAGCTCCGGCCGAACGAGCTCAAATACAGCACGTTTGACCGGGAGCTCCTCGGTCTACACCTGGCCGTCCGCCATTTCCGCCACCTCCTGGAGGGCCGACCTTTCACGGCGTTCGTCGACCACAAGCTGTTGGTTTACGCCATGGCCAAGGTCATGGAGCCGTGGTCGGCCCGCCAACAGCGCCACCTCTCCGCCGTGTCGGAGTTTACCACGGACAATCGGCACGTCGCCGGCAAAAACAACGCCGTGGCCGACTGTCTTTCCCGGGCCAGCGCGAACGCGGTCCACCTGGGCGTGGACTTTGCGCTTATGGCGGCGGACCAAACCACCGACACCACGGTGCAAGCCCTCCGGGCGGCGGACACGGGCCTCCGCCTGGCCGACATCCCCTTCGCGGACACTGTCCTGCTCTGCGACGTCTCCCAAGGCCAGCCTCGCCCCATCGTGCCCGTCACCTGGCAACGTCGCATCTTCGCCTCCCTCCACGGCCTTTCCCACCCGGGCCGGAAAGCTTCCCAGAAGCTGGTGTCGGCGCGATTTGTCTGGCACGGCCTTCGTCGAGACGTCCGCGATTGGACCAGCACCTGCACGGCCTGCCAACGGGCCAAGGTCCACCGACACACCCAGGCCCCGCTGGCACCTTTCACCGTGCCCGAACGACGTTTCGACCACGTCAACGTGGATCTGGTGGGCCCCCTCCCCCCGTCACGGGGGTTCACACACCTGCTCACCATGGTGGACAGGACCACCAGGTGGCCGGAGGCCGTTCCCCTCGTCTCCACCACCACCGCCGACGTGGCGCAGGCTTTCATCGCTACCTGGGTCGCCCGCTTCGGCGCACCGGCGGACATCTCGTCAGACCGCGGACCACAGTTCACCTCCGAGCTGTGGGGCGCGGTCGCCCGCAACCTGGGGGTCAAGCTCCACCGTACTACGGCATACCACCCCCAAGCAAACGGGTTGTGCGAGCGATTCCACCGCTCCGTGAAGGCCGCGCTCATGGCCGGCCTTCAAGACGGCGGTTGGGCCGACCGGCTGCCGTGGGTCCTTTTGGGCCTCCGCACGGCCCCCAAGGAGGACCTCCAGGCATCCACCGCCGAGCTTGTCTATGGCCAGGCGCTACGCGTCCCAGGCGAATTCGTGCCCGACGCTACCAGTCCCTGGTCCGCAGCTCACCAGCGCTCGGACCTCCAGGAGGCCGCCCGACGGTTTGCCCCCGTGCCAACATCCCACCACGGTGACCCCCAGTCCTACGTCCCCCCCAGCACTTCGCACAGCGGAGTATGTTTTTGTGCATCACGACGCACATCGGGGGCCACTCCGGCCGCCGTACGACGGGCCCTTCCGGGTGCTGCGACGGGACGACAAGTCATTCGTCATCAACATCGGCGGCAGGTCGGACCGGATTGCGGTGGACCGCCTCAAGCCGGCGCACGTGGACGTCGACCACCCACCACGGGTGGCCCTTCCGCCGCGGCGAGGCCGCCCCCCGTCCACGGCGCCCCCCACTCGACCGCCCACCACCACACCGGACCCCCTCCCACGACCCGCCAGGGGTCGCTTCGGCCGGGTCATCAGGACCCCCCTCAAATTGACCCTGCCGGTGCAAGTCGATTCTGGGGGGACGTGTGTAGCGGCTACCGCTGGGTTTTCACAATCGCCTTGCACCTATCAAGGACGCGGAGCGATCACCATGCCGGGCTCGTCCAGGACGCCCGGGCAGGCCCGCGCTCAACTTGCCAGGCCTCGGTCGGGACGCCCGGGCATGCCCGGGCAGGCTCGCCCTCAACTTGCCAGGCCGCAGCCAGGACGCTGGGCCACGCCCCCTCTCGCCTTTCCTGGGCAAACGCTCCGGGATAATATGTATATATATTGCTGCCCGATAAACGGGCTTTTCAGAGTGCCTGAGTGTTTGGTTTGATTAAAGCAACTCGGATGAATTCCAGCTTTTTGTCGCGTCCATTCTTCCGATCGACGTGGGAGCCCCAGCTCCTTCAAGTGTGACATACAGTGAGTACATACAGCCTTACAGGGAGTGCAACATACAGTGAGTACATACAGCCTTACAGGGAGTGCAACATACAGTGAGTACACACAGCCTTGCAGTGAGTGCAACATACAGTGAGTATCGTACATAGCCTTACAGTGAGTGTGACATACAGTGAGCACATGCAGCCTTGCAGTGAGTGCAACATACAGTGAGTATCGTACATACAGCCTAACCGTGAGTGTGACATACAGTGAGTACATACAGCCTTACAGTGTGTGATGTACAGTGAGTACATACAGCCTTACAGTGAGTGTGACATGCAGTGAGTCCATACAGCCTTACAGTTACAGTGAGTGTGATGTACAGTGAGTAGCCTACATACAGCCTTACAGTGAGTGTGACATACAGTGAGTCCATACAGCCTGACAGTGAGTGTGATGTATTGCTATGTTGCGTCTGCATATGTTTGAATATGACAATGGCGACTCTGTATGCGCATGCGTGAATAAACAGTTTGGACAATGGTGACGTTCATGTAGTCCTTGTTTCCTTTGGCCTCGTGACAACACCGGTTAGGTTTAAGGAGAACTGAACAGTGAGTGTTCATACAGTGCACGTTATACATGCAGTTTGGATTTATGCCAGGAAGAGGAACGACAGATGCGCTTTTCATTGTGAGCCAGTTGCAGGAGAAGTACATGGAGAAGAGGAAGAAGTTGTTTCTTGGGTTTGTTGATCTGGAGAAAGCATTCGATCGGGTTCCACGCAAAGTATTGACATGGGCATTGAGGAAGTTAGGAATGGAGGAATGGTTGATCAGAGTAGTGATGGCAATGTACAAAAGAGCGCGCACAGCTGTAAGGACGAAGGACGGGAACAGTGGTGAGTTTGAGGTGAAGGTGGGAGTGCATCAGGGGTCGGTACTAAGTCCACTACTATTTGTAGCTGTGATGGAGGTGCTGGCTCAGAACGTAAAGGAGGGTTTACCGTGGGAGTTGTTGTATGCAGATGATCTGGTGTTGATTGCGGAAAGTATGGATGGACTGAAGGAAAAGATGAACACGTGGAAGGAATGTATGGAGACAAAAGGTCTGAAGGTGAATATCAGAAAGACGAAGGTGATGGCAAGTGGTAAAGCATGTGGTGAGGTGGAAAGAACTGGGAAGTGGCCGTGTGCTGTGTGCAGGAAGGGTGTCGGAGTGAACTCCATTCAATGTACAATGTGCGCTGAGTGGGTTCATAAAAAATGTAGTGGTCTGAGAGGGTCATTAACCAGTGTGGCAGCTACATTCAAATGTAATGTGTGCACAGAGGGAGCTGCAGATGGAGGAAATGTTGAGTTGGATCTTGGAGACGGCGTGAAGCTGGAAGGTGTGAAAACATTTTGCTACCTCGGAGACATGCTGAATAGAAGGTGGATCAGACTCGGCAACGGTTGCTCGAGTGAGATGTGCATGGAAGAAGTTTCGGGAACTGAGTGGCATGCTGATGAGGAGGAGAGTGTCGCTGAAGCTGAAGGGAAAGGTGTATGCTGCATGTGTGAGAAGTGTTATGATTTATGGGAGCGAGACATGGGTAATGAACGTAGAGCAGCAACGAAGGCTGGAAAGGGTGGAAATGCGAATGGTTCGATGGATGTGCGGAGTATCGTTGAGAGAGAGGAAGACAAATGATGAATTGCGAAAGATGATGGGAATATTGCCTGTGATTGATGCTGTGAAGAGGAACAGGTTGAGATGGTTTGGTCATGTGTTGAGGAAGGATGAAAGTGACTGGTTGAGAAGAGTGATGGAAGTTAATGTAGAAGGAAGTAGAGGACGGGGAAGACCGAGAAAGACTTGGCTAAAGATGGTGGAAGAAGAAATGCGGGCAAGGGGGTTAACAAGGAGAGATGCAGAAAATAGGGCAAAATGGAGAAGATTGTCATGGGGACCGCAAGGCTAACCCCCGCTCTAGCAGGGAAAATGGCCTTAAAATGCATGTTGTTGTTGTTGTTGGACAATGGTGACGTTCATGTAGTCCTTGTTTCCTCTGGCCTCGTAACAACACCAGTTAGGTTTAAGGAGAACTGAACAGTGAGTGTTCATACAGTGCACGTTATACATACCTAATAAACATGTCTGCTGAACCTTTTGTACAATGCTGTTTCTACCATGGTTAATCAGAAGGCTATGAAAATAGTTACAGGATTACATCAATTGTAACGAAGTTCTAACCTGCTTGTCCGCAGCCAGGAAGGGGTCAAGCTTTAGAGTGAGATCATGTCTCTGCTGTCCGGAAAGAGATATGAGGAAGCGAGAAACGCGCGGAAGCTGGCAAGCCTGGCATTCATCTGATGGGGCAACCCGTGAACTGGTGATAACCAGGTGTGGATAACAATCCACTCTCTCCTGAAAAATCAATAAGAAAATTCACACATTCACAACATTATTCAACTCTTGGGTTAACGCAACTCCTTAGATGATGTAAACACTTATCCTGAAAGCTTAGCCATGATCAATCACTGCGCTGTTTCATTTTCATTACCTCTGGGATGTCCATAAACTAGCTGAAAATACTCGTCTTCCAAAAAGACCTGGACAATTTTTGTTGTGAATATATTTAGAACCATAAATGATGTGACGTCACCCTTTAGCTTATATGATGCATAAACTTTTCTTTATTTTCAGGTCTAGTAGTTTAATGGAAAATAAAATGGCGACTCCACAGGAGAAAGCTCAGTGCGTCGAATGGTTCATTGAGACGAGATCCAACACGCAAGTTCAGCGTAATTTCCGTACAAGGTATGGAAGGAATCCGCTATCACGGACCAGTATCAGAGAGTGGTACAAATGGTTTAAGGAGACTGGAAGTTGTCAGAAACAGAATGTCAGAATTTCATTCTGTCGACGACGACAGTCAGAGCCACTAAGTGGCTTGTCGATATTCTGTGGGCTCGCTAATGGCGGAGGTGCACAAGCAGCAAGTTCTTGGGAGCAGAAACCGAAGAAATATCTGTCGAAAAGAGAAAGAGAACCAACTTTGTGACGTAATTTGAGTGGGTCAAGTTTTGAGGTCAGATTGGGAGAGTTGATAAGTAGATTTACTTTTAATTCAATTCTGTCCAGGAAGTATGTGGAGCCAGAACCTCCCCAGATGTGAGAGCAGTACTCTATACAAGGACGAATCAATCCTTTAGATAGTTGAAGCGCAACTGTTCAGAGAAGAAGAATCTTCGACATCTGAACAGGACTCCCAGTTTCTTCGAGGGAGATTTAGCTATTTGTGTAATGTGTGGATTCCAGGATAAATTTGAAGTTAGGGTAATACCTAGTAGGTTGATTGTATCACATGGTGTAATTGTGAATGCGGGGGTTGAGAGGAGTTTTAGAGAGAGATGGAAAGAAATTTAGTTTTAGAAGCATTGAATTTAACCTGATTACATTTGCCCCACTGGGAAATCTTGTGCAAATCCGAATTTAAAGAGGTGGCTGTGATCAAACGAGATGCAGATCGATTGAGGGAAGATGGAGCAGATGGGAAAAACATGGAGGAATGCAATGTTGAGTCATCAGCGTATGAGTGTATATGGTTGTTTGTAGAAGAAAGAAGGTCATTGATAAAAAGCAGGAAGAGTGTTGGAGACAGGACAGAACCCTGAGGGAGACCGCTGTTGATGGGGAAAGAGGGAGATGTTGAGCCATGGACAATTACAGAGATAGAGCAGTCAGAGAGAAAGCTCAATATGAGAGAGCAGAGTGAAGGAGGAAAACCGAAAGAGGGAAGCTTGAATATCAGACCCCGATGCCAAACTCTGTCAAAGGCTTTTGAGCTATCAAGGCCTACAACAAAGGATTCCCCGAAGTCTCTCAGAGAAGAGGCCCAGACATTTGTAATGTAAGAAAGGATATCACCGGTTGATCTTGCCTTGTGAAAGCCATATTGATGGTCAGATAGAAGATTGTGGGATTCAAGATGCTTGAGGAAATGGTTATTGAGAATACATTCAAAGACTTTGGAAATAGTAGAAGTCAGAGCAATAGGATGGTAGTTGGAAGGGTTTGAACGATCACCCTTCTTTAAAATAGGCTGTACTAAGGCATGTTTCCAGGAAAGAGGAAAAGTTTTGGTTTTTAAACAAAAACGAAACAAACGAGCAAGCACAGGTGCAAGTTCTGAAGCACACTCCTTCAAGACACAAGAAGGAATGCCATCTTGTCCATATGCCTTGCTTGTGTCCAGAGAGAGGAGTACTTTTTTGACTGCATGGAAAGAGATTATAGGGAGCGGCATAGGATTGGTATGGGGTGAATCAGAGGGAGATGGAATGTTGGAGTCATCCAGAGTGGAATTAGAGGAGAAAAGAGAACCAAAAAGAGTTGCTTTATCAGTCGGAAAGACAGCTATGGTATCAACAGAACGGAACAGCGAAGGAAAGGTAGAGCGACAGAAGTTGTTGGCGATACTTTTGGCTAATGACCAGAAAGATCTATTAGTGGAAGAAGATGAGAGGTTGTCACATTTCTTTTGGATAAAGGAATGCTTCACCTCACGAATAACATGGTTGCAATTATTTCTAGAAGATATGAAAGCTGAATGCGAGTCGGAGGAAGAAGAGTTTTTCCATGTCCGATATGCCGCATCTCTTGCATGAATGGCTGCGGAACAGGAATTATTGAACCAAGAGTTGGTAGGAGAGGTAAACTTGAAAGAGAAGGGGATATAAGCCTCCATTCCTTCCTGCAACAATAACCTCAGCGATACGTTCGGCAGAGATAGAGGCAGCGCCCGAGGAGAGGCGGTAGTCTTTCCAGGGAAAATCAGAAAAGAAGTTTCGTAAACCAGTCCAGTCAGCGCTATTGAAATGCCAATACTGGTATTTAGTTGAAGCAGTCGGAGGAGAAGGAGTGGTGGCAAGTAAAGTGATGTTCACAAGATTGTGGACAGAAAAACCAATTGGAAGTGAAATTGTGTAGTTGTATCGCAACAGATTGGAGGTGAAGAACAAATCCAAAGTATTGGAAGAGTGGTCATGACGATCTGGGATATGGGTAGGATGGGTGATAATTTGTTCCAAATCATTGAGAATGGAAAATGTAAGAGCTTCAACTCCCCCAACATCCGTGTGGGATGATTTCAACCACTCCCTGTGGTGTACATTGAGGTCTCCGAAATAGAGCAATTCTGCTTGTGGGTGTTCGGATGTCATTGCCTCGTGGCAGGAATTAAGATAGTCAAAGAAAGCTGTGAAGTTTGTAGAGTTGGGAGAGCAGTACGTGAAACAGAGAAAAACAGTGATCGTCGGGAGACAAATCTTAAGCCAGATGACATCAAAGTTTGGAGATTCGAGGTCCACAAGGCGTACAGCAGGCGTGTTGATGTTGGAGTAGACACACACTCCTCCTTTGAAGCGGAATCGTGAGTGAAGGTTTTAGTTTGAAATGTTAAAGGAGTTAAGAAGAACGTCGTGTGACAATTGGGTCTCTGAGAGAAGCAATATATTAGGAGAGTAACTTGCTCGATGATATTCACAGAGGAAAGATTTGAAGAAAGACCGCGAATGTTGGTGAAATGAATTGAAAAAGAGTCACGTTCATTCAACAGGCAAAGCTGAAAAGTTAATGGCCCCGAGTTCCCGGCATTCTGGAGTGCAAAGAATCTCCGGTGACCTGCCTGCCTCTGCTATCAATGAGAGGGGGGGGGGGGGGGGCTCAGGCAGTAGTAGTATCGGTCCCTCCCAAGACTTTTTCATATTTAATTGGACAAGTGAGGAAATGAGAGGAAAGAGAAGTAAAGAAGAGAGAATGTAAAGGTGAGGTGTAAAAATGAGTAAAGAAAGTGTTTGATGAAAAGTGTATGATGTTTGTTTGCAAGAGAGAGAGATTAAAGCTAGCCCGGAAGCTATAGTTTGAGTGAGACAGAAAGAAAATTCAGCAATCCTGACATGGAGGGTGTAAGATGGTTCCGGGCACAACTTTAACGCTCCTAAGTCCGAATGGTAGTACCACTCTGAGTGGCTGCTGCCTACAACCTACTACCGAAGAAACCGGAACAACCGGATGAGTGTTTTTTTTGGAGACACCATCTCCTTATTGGATGGCCGTTGGCTCCCAAAGGGAGCTCATCCGCCCTTTGACAAGTATTGTTTTTAGTCCTGCGGGGTGCCACCCTCCCCACTGGCAAGCCAGTGAGGGTAGCCAGTTTAGTCGCCGACTACCTGACCCGTCTGTATGTCTCTGTCTGTCTGTCTGTATGCGTTTGTCCAGGCAGGCTGTACCTTTTTAACCATTTGAGCTGTTGTCATCAAAGTTTCAACAAAGCTTTATTATGAGATTATGGAGAAGACAAATTAATCATTTAGTCAAAAAGTAAAAGGTAAAGGTTGCATAAACTCGCCAATTTTCATCCGATTGACCTGAAAATTTTCAGAATTTGTATATTGACCTATTGGGTCACCAAATTGGTTCACCAATAAAAATATAGAACCTGATTGGGTTGTTTTTTTTAGATCAAAGGTCAAAGCTCCATAAAATCGTCAATTTT
Source organism: Myxine glutinosa (assembly GCF_964187855.1). Classification (NCBI taxonomy): domain Eukaryota; kingdom Metazoa; phylum Chordata; class Myxini; order Myxiniformes; family Myxinidae; genus Myxine; species Myxine glutinosa. Next base: position 2,258,921 of record NC_136261.1, on the reverse strand, counting down.
CATTTTGCATTCTTTTTCTTTGCTGTTTTGGTCATGTTTAGCATACAGGGAAGAAGAAGAAGAGGAATGAGAGGAAGAAGACGTCCGATTACAAAGTGGCACAGACGGGCATTGCATTTTTAGATGTTTTCTAGTTTTACTCTATTTCTGCAGCAATTTTGGCCACAACTTCCAATGAATGTTGCACACATGCTGCTGACGAGGTATTATCCTTCGGTTTGTCAGACACGTGTAACCCCCTCAACGTGTCACTCAATCCTGGATCCTGGCTGCTCCTCTATCTTATCAATCCTGCGAGGGCCTGCTTTTCCACCACATTACTATATTGCAAGCTTTTCATATGTACACCTCATGCAGCTATATGAAACGTGACGACATAAAACTGTCACATTAATGTCATCACACCCACAAGACACAAGTGCACCATGTAGTGAGAAAAGACTGCATTTCTACTACCAACTGTATAATCAGTTTGAGTTGTTAAAGTTGTGTTTCTAATACTTGGGCGTACCCGATATCTATCTCTCCATCGGCTCGTGGCTCGGAGCTGTTGGAGTCTTGAACCAATGACCACCCGATCCATGTAATCCAAGGCCGCTCTGGTCTCATCTTCCTTTCTGCTTCTCATCTCCCTGTCTCTGACAACTTCTGTTTTGTCACCATCATTATGAGCAACATCGCCGTTTCCATCACAATCGGAAGCAGCAACACAAGCGCCGCCATTTTGTGCCCGGTTTATTGTCTTTGCTTCTCCCAAATCCGAGTCTCCTTGTTCTGCAAGACCATAGAGTCGTGGAAGAAAGGCGCCATCGCCCACAGCCACAAGGAAGGACCAGACGATGCGCTCAAAGCGGATTCTTAATGTTTGCTGCATCCCTGTGATGAACACAACAAAATGAAAATCACTCGCCATTGCACCTTCAAGGTTTCAACTCGTTAAGTCCATTTCACATTTCAATTTTCTAGGAAACCATTTAACATACCTTGTACATTGATTCATTTGATCAAATGTAATCTTCACTTTAAGACCAATGACAACTGCAGTGGCTCCCGTTTTATTACCGACGTCAGGGAAGGTGGGCGTGGCTATCTTTTCACACCTGTCTGTCTGTTTGTTTGTTTGTCTGTGAGCAGGATAGATATCTAAAAAAATTATGGCTGGATTCGGACGAAATTTGGTGGACAGGTTGGGTGTGTGACAAGGACGAAATGATTAGATTTTGGTGAAGATTCGAATCCAGATGTGGCCCATCAGTGGGATACAAAACGTAACCTCCGCTTCCGGGTCCTCGAGCAATCCGCTTCCAGTCGGATTGACTTCCGCTTCCGGTCCCTCGAGCAAGGAAGCGACGTCGACCTCTGCACGGCATCAAAGTTTAAGTATTTTCCCATTCGTGTCTTTGTCAAATTTCCACTCGTTATTTTATTGTCGATGTGTTACTGTGTGTTTCTAGTTGGTGTTGGTTTGCAATTTGTGCAAACTTGTGTATAATTAATCGTTTTCTGTTCGCACCGCGCTCTCTAGGCTTCCCTCCCCCAATCGGTGTTTTGTGAATTTTAGTTCTTTCCTTCGCTGTATTGCTTATTTCTTCGATTTTCTCTTCTCCTAACTTCCTCAAACATCTACCCTTTGTCTAACGTTTTAAATACAAAAAAATTAAATTTTTCATTTTATTATTTTGTTTTTTCCGAGCGGGCCCCCACGTGTGCTTGATGTCTCGTCCCGCCCCCTTCATCTCCTTTTCGAACACCTCTTCCTTCCATCTCCAGCCGATACTCGCCTTTCCAATTCTTGTTTCCTCCATCTCATTTAACCCTTTCTCCTTTCTCTGATCCACGCCCTCACTTCAGGGACTTTTTCCCAGATTGTTTTTCACAGTTTTGTTTAAATAACTTTAAACTTTCCCCTGCAGTGTTTTATTCAGTGGTTTATTACGACACGCTGTTTTTCTTCCGATTTGAAAGGCTTTTTTCAATTTCCTCTTCAAATGATTTCATTAAAAAAAAAAAAGTTCCATCTCTTACAGTCATTCCTTTATACATTCTTGAAACTCACCTTCATTCCACCCCTCCTCTATCGTTTTCAAACGGATCTCTGACTTGAAAATCACAACAAACCCAGTTTGTAATAAATATTTCATGTTTTTCATGAATCATCCACTTTCTAAACTCCCCCCTCAACCCTCCCCTCCAAAACTCCCCCCTCACCCCTCCCTTTCAATTATTTCCCCTCACCCCTCCCCTCCTAAACTCCCCCCTCACCCCTCCCCTCCAAAACTCCCCCCTCACCCCTCCATTTCAATTCTCCCTCCTCACCCCTCCCCTCCTAAACACCCCCCTCGCCCCTCCCCTCCTAAACTCCCCCTTGCCCCTCCCCTTCAAAACTCCCTCCTCACCCCTCCCCTTCAAAACTCCCCCCTCACCCCTCCCCTTCTAAATTCCCCCCCACCCCTCCCCTTCTAATCTCCCCTCCTACTATTTTTCTCTAATTCTCCCCCCTCCCCCCTCCTCCTCAAAGCTGCCTCCTCCCCACTTCCTCTTCCTTCTATCTCATACCTCCACCTCCTCCAACCTTCAACTTTGCGATTCCCGCCCCCCCTTAAACAACACCTCACTGTGCCTCTTCCCATCACCATCAAACCTTTTGTCCTCCTCATCCTTCCCTTTCTCCTAGTAGTGCAGGCCCATATGTCATAACAATATTGTTTGTGTTTTTTGTTTGTTAAAATTGATTTAGCAATGGATTCTGCTTCAGAATATTATAGAGATGTAAAAAAAATAGGGTTCCATTTTTTCTTTTACGTCTAATAGGTAGTAATTCGAAGAAATCCAAGATGGCCGCCATAAAATTTGGAAAATACACTTTTGTGCATATCTTTGTATCTAGATATCATATAAACATGAATAATATGTCCTTTTATATGTTTTCAGACCCAAGGAAGCCATTTCTGCCATTGTTTTTACAGAAAAATGCAAGGAAAATAAAATAGTGGACATATACCAGCCAAAGTGGGGTCGGCCGGCATGAAATCGGTTAATTAAGTTTCCACCATCTAGTTAAGGTCTGGTTTTGACTGTGTTGACGAAATGTGAATCTGAATAGTAGTATCTATCTTTGCAGGACCGACGACAGTTCAAGAGTGTCTAGAAAATTACACCTACCTTCAAGATGAGTGACTCACCACCCAGGAAGATTGAGAAGTCAGTAGATTTCGGACTTTGTTTTGTATGCCAAATGGCCATAGGGCAAACAGACTATACAACCTTTGTAACGAAACCAAAACTCTCCTCTGTCGAGAAACTGATGGCAGGTGCTGAGGAACAGTACACGTATGGTGAAACAAAGTTTGCATCATTGAATAGACGTTTGCAATATTCCTCTGCTGAAGAATTGCTCGCAAAAGGTCTCCGCTACCATAAAGCTTGTTACAAAGATGTTACCAATAAGATGCACATTGATCGAGCAAAGGCTAGGTTTGAGAAAGGAACAACATCAGGCAGTGCCGCAGAAATCCGACTGAAAAAGAGAGGACGACCAAGTTCTAGTGATCTAGGGGAAAGCACGTCAACATCCAGAAGGTGTTCCCGAGAACAGACATTTGACGCGCTCAGATGTGTCATATGCCAGGAAGACAGAGGAAGTGAACTACACAATGTGTCAACAAAGAACATGGGACTCCAGATCAGAAACATTGGCCAAGAAACAAGTAATGACAATCTGAAAGTGAGACTGAACAGTGTCATAAGTTCGCCTGACCCATTGCAAGCAATGGCTGAGGACATGAAATATCATTTACCATGTGTAGTTAAGGCCAAACGTGCTATAGTTAAGACGGAAAAACAAACAGAAACAACCAATGTTAACTTTGGTCAGGTGTTATCAGACCTTGAACTCATTGAAATTGTTGAAACTGCGTTGAATGATACTACTGAAAATGCTGTGCTGAATATGAATGAAATTCATGTAACCTATGTCAATTTACTTAAGGAGCACGACTTTCCGGTCTCAGACAACCATAGTTATAAGCCATACCTGAAACAATTGATCCTAGACAACATTGCCGATGTTCATTTCAGCCGGCCCTCAAACAAAACAAAGCCAGAGCAGATTCTTTCCACAAAGCTCAAAGACCACATGATATCAAGCACAATTACAGCAGACAGCATCAAAGACGATTTTAAAGTACTTTTGCGAGCTGCGAAAATATTGAGGAAAGACATCGCATCTTCCCCAGCATGGAAATTTAATGGAACCTTTGCTGATTACAAGCCACCCCCGATGCTCAACATCTTCTGCAAGCATGCAGTCATGGGAACAAGGAAAGTAGGAAATAGCAACAGGGAGGACTCCATTGGTGTGAGTGCATCATTGTTGGTGCAGCACTTTGTCGGTGCTTATAAATCTGACCGACAGGTATCGTACGAACCAAGAAGCGAGGATGGATCATTCAAACAACGATTTGAAACTCCATTGAGTGTGGGCTTAGCTCTCGACATACACAAAAACACACGATCCAAGGCGCTTGTAGAGAAACTTGCACATCTGGACCTCGCCATCTCCTACAAAAAGGTCATGGAGATTGAGACCAGCATTGCCAACTCCGTACTGAAGCAAATGGAGTCCACCGGAGGCATCTGTCTACCACCATGGTTGGTTCAGGACACGTTCGTCTGGTTTGCCATGGACAACATCGATTTTCTAGAGTCAACTCCTTGCGGGATGAATACCCTTCATGGTACAGCAATTGCGATCTACCAGCCTGTATCACCGGAGAAATCACCCATGATACCACCAATTGAACTTGACCGGTCATCAAAAGCTCAAACGATACATGATGCAATTGGCTGTAAAACGTTGACCTGCAAGAAGCCAGCACCCGAGAAGAGAAAGAGCGACTGCAAGCTGCTCACATCAAAACCCGAGACAGACAAGAACAAGAAAACCGATATGACCTGGATGATTGGATGCCTGAACTTCGAGGAAGAAGGAGAAGTTGACGTCAAACTCACAGCTCCGGGGACGTGGGGAGCCTTCAATTCCTTGCTATCTTCGTCCAGTGAGAAGACCAATGTTGCTCTCGTTCCTCCGTTGATAAGGTCGCCTCCTACAGACTATGATACACTGTACACGGGTCTGATGAGAGCTCACAACATCACAACTCGTGTTATGGGGAGTGAGGCAATCACAGTCATGACTCTCGATTTGCAGCTATACGACCTGGCGATGAAGCTGTGGGTGGAACGCGAGGACATCAGGAAGCAATTCCTCTTCCGACCTGGTGAGCTACATGTTGTGTTTTGGGCCTTAGCTGCATTAGGAAAATACGTGGAAGGGAGTGGAATTGATCAGGCATGGGTCGAGGCTGGACTTTTCTCGCCAACCACAGTGAGCCAAATACTAAATGGGAGGCACTTGTATCGAGCTCTGGAGGCACACATGGTAACACTGATCGCTTTGTACAACCTGTACTTCCAGAGATTCCTGGCAATGGAACCTGAAGAAAGGGCCTATCTGAACGAGTCATCTGTTCGTCTGGGAGAGGCATATCAGAGAGACATCAGCGGGAGCATGGAGCCAGAGAAGAATCTATGCGACATTCTCAAAAAAACATTGGCCATGATGGAGTCCAGAGATATGACCAAAAAACTGGAACAATTTGAGGTCAGCACAAACAAGATACAGCGCTTCATCCTGAACTACATGAAACAGTTTGAGACTATCCTTCTGTTCATTAGAAGTACAAGACAACGTGATCTGCTGCTGCATATGGAGAGCATCGAGTCTCTCACGAAGTACTTCTTCGCTCACGATCATCTAAACTATGCTCGGTTGCTCCCTCTCTACATTTCAACAATGCAGGAGACTGAAAAGCAGCACCCAGAACTGTGGAGGGAATTCATGAAAGGGAACTTCTGTGTGACAAAAGGATTGGCAGGCTTCACATCAATAGCCCCAGACCATGGCATTGAGCAAGAAAACCGTACACTGAAGGTGATTGGAGGAATCGTAGGGATAACTCAAAATGAGAAGGCGCTTGACAAGTTCTTCCTCATTGCACCTGAGCTGTCAAAGTCACTGCACGAGTTTGCGGAGGGATATGGTCTTGGTGAAAACCAGAGCAGAAAACAACACCACGAAATCACGGGGGGAAAGCTTTCCCGGGTGATGAGCCATGCCTCCAAGCTTTCTAGGGTGTTCCGTGAACATGGCGATCCATTTATGGAAGAGGAAGTAGACGAGGTCTACAACCTGCTCACCAAAGAAGTCATGAATGAAAAAGTGTCCAGCGACATCTTAGAGCGCGACGAGATCGGACAACAGATGTTCCAGCAATTTGCCACAGATCGTTTAGCTGAGGGAAAACTTTCTGTGTGGGACAAAATGACGAAAAGAAAACTTCGAACATTCAAGAGTTCGAATGCCACAACAGAAGTGAGATCGGGCGACAAGCTGATCAAAGTCAAAGAAGAGCGAGGATTGTTGCAGAGGTTCATCGTTATCTCACGGAGCCGACCAGAGCTCGACCTGAAAGAATGTATTGGCACCTATGAATTTGGCATCGTTCCACGTTCTTTATTTGCATCTGATGGATCCCTCTTGTTGGCATACGACAAGGCAAAAATCCTTCGTCAACTTGAGCATCTGGCTGAGCCTGAAGAGCAGGATGTACATGATCCACCAGGAGAACCTATTTCGACAGAAATCAATGAGCATCAAGACGCGGGAATTGCCGCTTTGAATGATGCAGCAGCACACGCTGGGGAAGAAACTAATGACCCATCAACTGACTATGAAATCTCAAGCCAAAATTTGCAGGAACCCTCTCAGATCAGCCAAAACCCAGACACAACCACAAGATCAGGAGTGATCAATGAAAACGAGACTACTTCTCGCCATAGAGTGATAATCATTGATGGCATGGCTCTTGTTAACGGGATCTCCAAAACAGAACAAATGATTACATGCAGTGACTTTGCTCAATCGTTCATTGAACGCCTCGAAAATATTGCCGTGCATTATGATGACGTGAGGTTGGTATTCGACCGATACATCGATAACTCACTGAAAGACAAAATGCGCCTAAAGAGGACAAAGGGGAAATCAACATACTATCACGTCAGGGATAGTACATTGATCCAGAAGATTTCACTCAAAGATTTCCTTTCCAATGTGAAGACCAAGGCAGAGCTTACAGAGTACTTGGCTGTGAAGTGTCTATCTTACAGCAAGGCTCATCCAAACAAGTTGAAGAAGTTCATGGTGACATCAGGAACTAAGACCACGGGCAACACTGAAGTTCCAGACAGTCTACTCACGCACAGCCAAGAAGAGGCCGATACACTCTTAATTCTGCATGCTCTCACAGTCGACAAAGATGCAGAAGTTATCATTGATTCGCCAGATACCGATATCTTCCTCCTACTGATTCAGAGATTTCACGATCTACCACCTGCTACGAGGTTTCTCACTGGGAAGGGAAAGTTGAGGAGGAGCATTGCAGTCCAACCTATTCATGGCATGCTAGGAGAGAAACGTGCGTCTGCAATACTTGGATTCCACGCATTCACGGGAAGTGACATGTCTGGAAGGTTCGCTGGCAGGAGCAAGGACTGGTGCTTTAAGGTCTTCATGACATGTGACAACAAGATATGGGAGGCTCTGGAGTCTTTGGGACAAACTGATCCGTCACCAGAAGTGTGTTCCCAGCTGGAACGCTTCGTCTGTCTGCTGTACAAGTCTAAAGTTCACACGAAAGTAAACGAGCTTCGCTGGTTCTTATTCTCCAACCGTGCTGCTGAGGGAGAGAGTCTTCCACCTACCACTGGTTCGCTAAAGTTACACGTTCAGCGAGCACATTATATCGCAATGATATGGAGAAAGGCAGCAGAAAGCCATCCGTCCCTTCCATCACCTGTCGAGTATGGTTGGCAGTTACTTTCGGATGATGGGGTTTATGCCCCAAGTCGATGCCTGAATCCTCCAGCCCCAGAAGCAATAATGAATCTCGTGAACTGTGGGTGCAAGAAAGGGTGTATGGGAAGATGTAGCTGTCGCAATAACAATATTCCTTGTACTGAAGTTTGTGGGTGTGTGGGTTACAGTTGTAACAACAAAGCAAACATCAATGAACCGCGTGTGATAGATATGGATGAGGATGAATGAGGCATTCGTTTATGTGATCGTTTATGTTCATTCATCGTTTATGTTTAGGTGTGTGTGTATGTGTGTGCGTGTGTGTGTGTGTGTGTGTGTGTGCGTGTGCGTGTGTGTGTATTCAAAATAAATGTTATCAGTGAAGATTGTTTATTGAATCGATTCTAATTGGGAAATTATACGATCCGATTTCACGACGGCCGTCTCCATTTTGGCTGGTATATTGCCCACTATTTTAATTTCCTTGCATTTTTCTGTAAAAACAATGGCAGATATGGCTTCCTTGGGTCTGAAAACATATAAAAGGACATATTGTTCATGTTTATATGATATCTAGATACAAAGATATGCACAAAAGTGTATTTTCCAAATTTTATGGCGGCCATCTTGGATTTCTTCGAATTACTACCTATTAGACGTAAAAGAAAAAATGGAACCCTATTTTTTTTACATCTCTATAATATTCTGAAGCAGAATCCATTGCTAAATCAATTTTAACAAACAAAAAACACGAAATTACTAATCGCCCTAGACTATAGCTCTTCTGTAATCTCTGACACACTATCAACAGTTTTCCCTACCTCCCCCTCTCACCCCTCATCTTACCCTACCCCTCCCCTCCCCTGTCCTGTACCCGATGTTCCCCTCCCTCTTCCTTAACGGTATGGACTTCAAACATCCAGGTAGTGGGGCAGCTTAGCACCGAATTTCAAAGGGATGGGGACATGCCGGATAAAAGCACCAAAATGTTATCAGGCAATCTTCAGGGTCCCAGCTATGATTCTATACACAAAGAATTAAGTTAAGCACCCCCCCCCGTTTTTTTACAACCTCGCACATTACAAGTTTGTTGTCGTCAAAACAGTGTAATATACCCATGATATTGCTATATTTTCTGGAGAAGTGATATTATGGTCACATAAAAACATAACAATCATGCCGTTTTCAATATTTTATTCTGAATAATTTAAGGTGAAACTTTTTGGGAATTTTAGGCATATTTTCACCTCAATTTAAGTATGGAGCTATAGGTCCATCACGGACAGTGTGGATGACGTTTATGTTTTCTAACGTACAGTCATTGTTCTGAGAAGACCTCTAGCGATCTTTGCGTCAATAACGTGTGTAGGACCCACGTGATCGGATCACTGACTCAACCAATCACTTTTTTTCACTTTGATCACTCAATTTCATCAATGGATAATTGCTAATGTCATACCAATCATTATTTGATCTCACATACCTTAGAATATATGCCAATGTATACATATACACAAAGAATATATATTAGGGGGTGCTTACCTTAATTCGTTGTGTAGGGGTGCTTAACTTAATTCTTTGTGTATATAACCGGCGCCAAGCGATACGACCACTCTTATTTGAAATTTTTTATTATTTGTGAAAAACAATTTTGAAAATTTTGGGAAAATATTTTTTTGGGGGGTTTTGGAAAAGAAATGTTTTTATTGCAGAAATGAGAAATATAGTCTTTTCCGATCATTTCGGTGTACATAATTGTTTTTAAAATCGAACATCTACAAGTATTTTAAAACAATATTTGAAAATTAGGTGTCTCGGGTGCATTCCTCAGCATCGAAGCTTCAATTCGAGAACCGGCGCCAGTAGTGTAATAATGTTGCTTCTGGGACACCTCCGTTTAACATGGGAAATCCCTATCTAATGTCATTTACCCCCTTGTCTTTTTCAAAAATCATAAACACCTCTATTTCTCCCACCCTCATCTTTATGAACCTTTTGTCTGTAGTACCTATCCTTAATGTTGTTCATTAGACCACTCAAACACTACAAATATTTGTTTTCTCTTATAGACCTATCATCCTTCTTCTACATATCATCTGGCAGATTAATCTTTGACCCATTCACTTCCATATTAATTCTTTCCCTCCCTCATTGACCCTAAACACCTCTATTTCTCTCACCCTGTTCTTTACGAACCTTCTAACCTTTTGACATGTTATCCTTATTCATTAGACCACTTAAACACCTGTGATCCTTCTGACCTTATGGACCTTTTAACCTTTTACTCTTAATATCATCTGGTGAATATAACCCACTCAAACAACGACCCTACAAATATTTGTTTATGTGTGGGAAATAATTTAATTCTCCTACAACTCTCCTCACCGTCTAATACATTAACAAAAAATATGTTTGAGTTTGGTTCTTTCTCAAGATATTTTAACTGAGCTAAGATAAAATGGTAAACCTCCCTCAATGTTCTTGTTTGAGCACCTCCAGTGCCACACACTTTTTGGTAGGCTCTGCCCACTTTTTGTTAAGCTCCGTCCACTTTTTGGTAAGCCACGCCCACTTTTTGTTAGGCCACGCCCACTTTTACTAAGCCCCGCCCACTTTTTGTGAAGCCCAGCCCACTTTTTACTAAGCCCCGCCCACTTTTTGCTAAGCCCCACCCACTTTATAAACTCTTCAGCATTGTATCATTTCCAGGTAATACATTACATCATTTTCAGGGAATTTCCATCACATCATTTCCAGTTAAGACACGCCCAGGGAATTTCCACAGGAAATGACACACCCAGTCCTTATAAAAGGCACCGACCACACAGGCTTTTTCAAACACGCTTTCTGCTTCACTTGAGAATGGACTACTATGCCGAAATGGAATGGGATAACTTTGCTATTCCTTGGAGTCCTACTACCTGTGTAGAACTCAACCTTCAGATTGATGAACTGGACTCGAACCTCTTATCAATGGAGGTAAGTTTGTTTATTTATTTATTTATTTATTTATTTAATTAATTATTAATTTAATTATTTATTTTAATTTTTTTTTTTTTTAGATGAGACTCGTGTAAGAGTTAACAAAGTTTATTTTAATATTCATAGAGCTTGATTTATACAAATAAAAATATTGTATTAAATTAATACATTGTTATTTTCTTTCACAGGAAATTGTATCTGAGATACGAAATGAAAATTCTGCTTTTAACACAACTTGGGATGAAGTTATTTTTTTGTTTGAAGACATTTTGAACAACCAAGACCCCCAGAACGAGTTCTACCTTGATGACCCAGCCAAAGAGTTATACCTTGGAGATCCACAAAATCCTGAAAAAGAGTTTTACCATGATGATACTTGTTGTGAGTTATCAAAACAAAACCCACTGAACAAGTTCTACCTTGATGAGCCAGAATACAAGTCATACATTGGAGACCCACAAATTTCTGAAAATTGGGAATGGGGAGTTCTCCCTGATGGTCCGCAGTTATACTATGTGAGACACATCATAGAAACCCTAAAAAATTGGGCAAGGAGAGTTCTCCCTGATGGTCCGCAGTTATACTATGTGAGACACATCATAGAAACCCTAAAAAATTGGGCAAGGAGAGTTCTCCCTGATGGTCCGCAGTTATACTATGTGAGACACATCATAGAAACCCTAAAAAATTGGGCAAGGAGAGTTCTCCCTGATGGTCCGCAGTTATACTATGTGAGACACATCATAGAAACCCTAAAAAAATTGGAAACGGGAATTCTCCCTGATGGTCCGCAGTTATACTATGTGAGACACATCATAGAAACCCTAAAAAATTGGGCAAGGAGAGTTCTCCCTGATGGTCCGCAGTTATACTATGTGAGACACATCATAGAAACCCTAAAAAATTGGGAAAGGGAAGTTTTCCCTGATGGTCCGCAGTTATACTATGTGAGACTTATCACGGAAACCCCCAATATTTCTGAAAATTGTGGTTCTACCTTGGGGACTTGGAAAGATGGTTATATTTTTGGAGACTCGGAATGGGGGTTTTGTTTTGATGACGCGGAATGTGATACCTATCTTGGAGGCTCAACAGGAATGTGGTTATACCTTGGGAACTTGGAAAGTTGGTTTTATTTTGGAGACTCTACCTGTGGGGTCCATCTTGGAGACTCTTTGGATTCTAAAGCAATGAACAATGTTCTTTGTTTAATGACGCTTGATTTAAGCAATATCAAGAAAGTTCGAGGAAGAAAATGCTGGAAAATTCTTTCTTCCCATTTCTACTTCTTCAAACTTGAAAGCCTTGAAAGACAGAATTGGAAGAAGAGGAAAAAAAAAAAAAGAAATACATATTTTTTAAAAAGAAGAAAAAAAAGATTATGTTAGGGTTTGGGTGGGATTTTGAATGTGAGGGTTAGGGATGGGGTTGGGTTAGGGATGGGGTTGGGTTAGGGTTGGGATTTTGAATGTGAGGGTTAGGGTTGGGGTTGGGTTAGGGATGGGGTTGGGTTAGGGTTGGGATTTTGAATGTGAGGGTTGGGTTTGGGTTAGGGATGGGATTGGGTTAGGGTTGGGATTTTGAATGTGAGGGTTAGGGATGGGTTGGGGTTGGGTTAGGGATGGGGTTGGGTTAGGGTTGGGATTTTGAATGTGAGGGTTAGGGATGGGGTTGGGTTAGGGATGGGGTTGGGTTAGGGATGGGGTTGGGTTAGGGATGGGGTTGGGTTAGGGATGGGGTTGGGTTAGGGATTGGGTTGGGTTAGGGATGGGGTTGGGTTAGGAATGGGTTTGGGTTAGGGATGGGTTTGGGTTAGGGATGGGTTTGGGTTAGGGATGGGGTTGGGTTAGGGTTTGTATATTATTATGACTCACTCACACATACACAAAAGTTAAGCCCCAACTGGAAAGTTGTGGGATTCTGTGTTTGGGGTTCACAGATTTAAAAACGTATCCCCATTATACACACACAAAAGTTAAGCCCCAACTAAAAAGTTGTGGGATTCTGTGTTTGGGGTTCACAGATTTAAAAACGTATCCCCATTATGCACACTCAAAAGTTAAGCCCCAACTGAAAAGTTGTGGGATTCTGTGTTTGGGGTTCACAGATTTAAAAACGTATCCCCATTATACACACACAAAAGTTAAGCCCCAACTAAAAAGTTGTGGGATTCTGTGTTTGGGGTTCACAGATTTAAAAACGTATCCCCATTATACACACACAAAAGTTAAGCACCAACTAAAAAGTTGTGGGATTCTGTGTTTGGGGTTCACAGATTTAAAAACGTATCCCCATTACATTTTATTTATTTATTTATTATTTTCAAGGGTATTAACTGCTTACTTGTGTTTTTTGTAATTCTTGCGAGTAAAATGAACCCAAGATTTCTTCTCCATTTAAATCATATAATTTGTAGGTCCAAGGGACTGTATCCATTACATCAATGATTTTAAATAATTCACGAGTCCATTTTTGTGTATAACCTTTCTCAAAATGGCTTTTCCATTTGTATATTCTTACAATATCACCAACTTTGAACTTGGGCTTTCTCAAATTAATCTCCTTTTCATATTCTAATTTTGTAAATGTTTCTGATGGTTTTGATTTTGTTGATGAATGAACTGTATTGTTGTAATCATCTACAATATCCTGAATTAAATGCACCCATTTTTGAGAACTGAGTTGTGTGAATTTTTTATATAATTTCTCTTTCAAAGTACGATTAAAACGCTCAATAACAACTGCCTTTCCTTCATTAAAGGTGCTGTATAATTTAATACCCTTCCCCCTTAAGAAATTTCATGAATATTTTGTTGTAGAACTCTGTTCCCTCATCGGTCCACAGTTTCTTTGGTTTTCTTTTATCCCTATCAAATATTAGCTTAAAGGCTAACATTAAAGTATCACCCCTTTTATTTTTTAAAGGGACAACCCAGGCAAATCTACTCCTCAAATCAATAACGGTTAAAGCATACCTGTATCCCTTATCATTATTCAATTCAATTAAATCAGCGGACCATATGTGGTCGGTGTATTTAGAATAAACCTTCCTTCTTTTAAACTTTGTGATTATAGGTTTATGTAATTCATTAGCCAAAAGCTCCTCAGTCTTGATAACATCATTGGAGTTTAATAGTTTTTTGGGAAATAACCAAGACCAAGTTTCAATTTAACACTTATCATTTTTTTCACAATAAACCTATCAACTTTCTCTCTCAATGTAGGATTTCGTATCAAGGACAAATTATACAACATTTCGCTGTCTGCTTCATGTTTTTCATCCAATGTGTTGGTATCCCCATAAGCAATATCATGCTTCATACACACTTCATCAACCCTATTTTTTGGTCTGGACCAAGGTTTAGGATTGTCAGCCTCATCTAATCTTTTATCCAAGTTTGTTCCTGGACCACAGAAAGAATACCCTGGAAGGTGTAATTCCCCTGGAATTCCAGTTGTTGTAAATTTACTTCCTGACAGAAACTTTTGTATGTCTCCTCCTCTTTTAGGAGAGATGAATTGGCACTTTTTAGAGCCACACACTTGACATATTCCTTTTTGACAAACTCTATTATTTTTAGCTTTAACATAAGAGATATTTTTAGATTTAGTTTTCTTTTTACATTTGAGACAATAACTCATATTTATTTATCAGAAAAATTCCGACAGAGTATCAAAACCTTTTTGGTTTTCAACATATACATTTCAATCTTGATTTTTAAAACATAAAGAATCCTAAGGAATGCCTTCACTCTCTCCTCCATTTATTTACAAATAAAACTAACTAAAGTCAATTACACCGACATCATCAACCACATAATCTTTTCCTTCTTCTTCTTCTTTATCCCCACTTTCTCGTTTAAATCTCCTCCCTGAAACTGAAGACATTGACGTCGTTATTCTTGAAAATAATATTTTCATTAGACTTCTCATTTCTTTATTTTCCTCCTCAGTGCGTTGAGTTTGATTTATTTGCTGTAATACCTTCAATCTTTTATTAATCTCACTGATTTCCATCTTTTTATATTTTTCCTCCCTCTCTCTTTGCTCCCTCTCCTCCTTCTCTCTTTTCTCCCTTTCCTCCTTCTCTCTTTTCTCCCTTTCCTCCCTCTCCTCCTCCTTTTTCTCCCTTTCCTCCTTCTCCTTTTTCTCTCTTTTCTCTCTTTCCTCCCTCTCCTCCTCCTTTTTCTCCCTTTCCTCCTTCTCCTTTTTCTCTCTTTCCTCCTTCTCTTCTTTAACTCCTTCCTCATTTATCTTAGCAATTTTTGATATCAATATTTTCACAGCATTCATTCTTTCTTTATTTTCCTCTTCGGTGAGTTGAGATTGATCTTCTTGCTGTAATACATCCACTCTTTTTTGAATCGCTCTGATTTCCATCTCCCTCTCTCTTTGTTCCCTCTCCTCCTTCTCTCTTTTCTCTCTCTCTTCTTCAACTCCTTCCTCATCCCTTGCTACCCTTGAGTTTAAACCCCAAAGAATATTATACATATACTCATCTGGATTTTGAGATATTCTTGTATCTATAATTATTTTTCTCATAATAGGATACCAATAAGATTTGTTGACGATTTCTAAAAGAGTTTTATATTTCATAACTTTGAGAAGTTCATTTTTATTTAATACTTTAAACAAGTCTCTATTTGTGGGTTTAACAATATCAGTATAAGGCCAGTTTTTTATGACAAAATTCCCATGTATATGCTCCAAATCATAAGGTATGTAATACCGAGCACCCTTTTCTTGTAGGTATCCTTGAATACAAAAATTATAATTCTCTTGTAGTCTTCTTCCTGCCATTTATGTATCAGAAATATATGTGAGATTAATATTATGACAGGTAATACCACCCCATCTTCCCACTACCAAATCGGTTTGTATTCCTCGGCTTTCTATCCTTATCTCATTACCTTCCTTCTTTGTCATGCGAACCATCGCTATACTATCATATATTTTTATTTTCTTAAAATCACGTATTTGTTGTTTACTAATTGTACTTCCACATAAATCCTTATCTTCACCAAGTGGATAATATTCTTCTTTACGAGACTGATTTAAATCATGTAGGTCTTCTATGTTTATTGAAAAAGACCAATTATACCCTAAATCAGGCATATCATACCCCCATTTATTAATTCGCATATTAACTAAATGTCCTTCTTTATAAAATTTAATTGTAAGCAGGTAGTTAAATTCAATGAGGAAAGGTGTATGGTCAGTATAACCAGGTGTTGTGGTTGTAAATTTTACTTGTTTCACAAAACGTGCTGTTTTCTTTAAAGATATATATTGTGATAAATCACTGAATCTAATCAAGTCATTCGCATCTGTAGGGTTTGGATAATTGATTAATTTATAAGTATTCTTCATATTAATATTTTTACTTACACTATATTTTTGTCGTTCAGCCTGTGCCTTTGTATAATAATTTGATAAATCAATATCCTGAGAGGATTTTCCAAAGATAGAACCATCTTTTCCAACATAGGTCATTTATATTAGATAAAAAATGATATCATAAAAATTTTCATTATTGTTGAGTTGAAATAATACATATAAACATAATTGGCCACAACATTTAGAATTAATTTCTTGAACTTGGAATGTTTGATAAACACCATTCTGTAAGAATTGTATTACTTCAACAGGTGGTGGCATACCATAACTATCAAAATAATATTTATCCTGACTATTATGAATACAAACCCAATGAGAACCATTCTGTGTGTCTAAATTCATAATAATATTCTTTGTATTCTTATTTATATGTATTAATTCATCTCTCATACAAATAACCACATTATCAATTTTTAGTGTTTTACAATACTTAGCTAGTTCTATATTTGACGTTGTATTCTTTCCAAATTGTTTAAACCATTTATCCATTTATTTATGAGAAAGATACAATCCATTACCCCGTTTAGTTAGTTTAACACCCGCTTGAGCGATAGAGGAAAGCATATCTCCAACCAACAATCTAGCTTTATCAGGTAGACTTTCAAGTTTTTGAGCAAAATCTACAATTACACCACTTCCACTAATTTGTTTCTCCAACTCCTTGTTATGTCTTTCCAATTCTTTTTGAGCTTTTAGTTGTGCCTTCCTTTCGTTAGCAGTTTTTACCGCTGCTGAAATACCACCAGTCAATGCTCCCGCCGCACTTAAACCAGCAAATAAAGGAATTAGAAACGGGAGAAATCCTCCTCTTGACTCGTCTATTGAATATTTCTTTAACATAGGTTTCGTCATTTTAATTTTAAGTGATCCAACATCATTTAGTGTTTTTACTTGTGTGTGTGTGAGTAAAACATCAATTCTTACAGCTCCTTTTCTTTGAATTGTATTAACATTAATAATACAAGGCTTTTGATTTTGAATACAAGATGTTAATTTATTAAGATTGATTTGATTAACATATACCCCAACCATTTATTTATGAGAAAAAACCTATGTGATATTAATCATAACACCATTATCTGTATTAATCTGTAATTCTGTTTCCTCCAAAAGCAAACAATAAGCATCAACTTCTTCATTCTCCCCTCTTTCAATGTATAGAGAAGTATCCACTCGATTAGACTTTATAGTTTCCTTTTGAGAACTCAGGTCAATTGCGTAGATTGTATATAAACCTTTAAATGCAACCATATCCAAAATAGGATCATTATTACCATTACTTTCACACACTTTTTGGTAGGACTTGTAGGCTTCCGCATAATCATTTTTTTCCCAATCAATTTCCAATCTATCTCGCGGATAAAATGTGCCATCAAGAGAAACCCGAAGTTGTTTCACCTTAGCATTATCACTCAGCGCATTATTCTTATTAGTACCGTCCTCTCCATCTGGTTTTTTAAAAATGAGCCAGAGGTATCGTGGCTTTCCTTGAAGAACACCTAAATTCCAAGTGTAGGTAGTGTGTTCCAGTTTAACGTGTTGACATCTTCTTTTAAGGTATGATACATTTAGCGGTTTCTTTGAGTTAAGTCTTCTATTTAACATCTCTTCCGTTTTAAGATTAGGAGTATATTCACTGATATACCAACACAAATCATTAATAACAAATTTATTATTGTCGCCAAAAGCATTTTCAGCCCCAAAAAGCAATCTATTTACATTATCATTCCTTTGTAGTTGAAATCTAATTTTAAGACCATACAAAACTTTATCATAATCACAAAATCCAAATATACCTTTAAGAGGTACTGCTACGGTAAAACTATTCTCAGCTTTTGCGTCATCATTATACATTGACTTCCTTTGACTATAACCAGGGTCTGTGTTTGTTCCCGTTGACATATCAGGAATAAAGCCTTCAACAGCTCCCTTACCCATTCTATCACCAAACGAATATAGTGTAAATTTCATCATTTCAGATGTAGCAGAGACATAATCAACCGCTTCAACCTCTTGTGTTCCAATATACAGGCGAACACTGTCAAACATTTTCCAGAAGAAATCATTTACGAGTGTAGCATTAGTATTATTCGCAGCCTTAGTGAATTTAAATTTACACAGCAAGAAACTATCAGCTATATTCAAGTAAGTTTGTTGATTATTTATTTCAAAACTTTTTGTTCCGTTTGAATTCCAGTCGGTTCCTGTAATAGCATTTACCTTAAAATAGTCTTCCTTTTTAGTAGAGTTTGAAATGATAATCGTATCATCCAAATCATAGATACTATCAATCGCTTCCATACTTGTATTTATATAGTATTAAAATTGTTGAAACCCTGACCCAAGTATTTTAATGATTTTTTGTCGTTCTTGTGAAGATAGTTGAGTTTTACCTTTTTTAATTTCTTTGATTGCTTGTAATTTATGGGACTCCTTTTGAGCATCTTTTATACTCTTTACAACACCTGCTACATTTCCCATGAGAGAAGCAGTTGAACCAATTAGGTCTTTATGTTTAAGAATGGTTGAACCAATACCCATTAGAGTATCAATTATCCCATCTCCTTTATTTCGAAATTGATGACCCACACCCCGTTGTCTCTTAGGTTTATAGTATCCTTTACCCACATACCTTGTATAGTCTGGTGAAAGGAACATGCCCTCCCCTGTAATTATTTTATATTTTCCCAACTCGTGTTTTCTTACAATAACCATTATTTATTTATTGAAAAACTTCACGTAGGTGAATTCTGATGGATATAATTTCATCATTAAAGGATATCATACGATTATCTTGGTCGGTTATCCTAAAATTTACTCTGTATATGGTTTTTCCTGACACAGGTAAATAGACAAGATTTTTTGGTTCCATATTAAATTTATAACCAATCGGGGTTGAGTATGCACTGAATGAAAATATTGTATTTGTTCTTATTCCATCGTTATAAGCACCATCAATCAAATCACAATGAATTAATACTGAATTTATACCGGAGGATATTTGGATAACATTATCACTGTAAAACGTCCCGTTATTTTCAATCTTTTTTGAAGAGAAACCCAATAGCTCTCTAAACGAATTTTCAATCGTGAAATCAACTTTATAATTATTTTTAAGTTTAATAGTTGATTTTGAAGTGTGTTTTTGAATATCTATTACAATATTTTTTGGTTCATCACCTTTTTCTTTCATAAGGCGAGAGACTTCTGAAGATATTTGAGAAATCTCGTAAGCTCCAGGTGAAACGGTTATAGTTTTATATCCACTTCCTGGATTATAACTAAACTTGTTGTTTTTCTCTGTGATATTAAAAAGGGTATTGTAAGTTTCCATTGACAACAAAGATGCCTCATATGAGGTAAGGGGGTCAAGTTGTAGTGGGTAAGGGAATGAAGCTGTGTAATCGCTCGTTGTGAAATTAAAACTAAGAATTGTGCTTCTCATCTTATTTAATATCTAATAAAATATCTTTGTATTGACATTTATTAATTATTTTCATGTTCATCAACTGATCTAAAATGGCTGAGGATTCATTAAAACAATTGTTGTTTCCAGCCTTCTTACTACCTAACAACAATAATAGCCTATTAACTAATTGTGATGGGTCATTTGGAAGAAAACTAACACCCGAACCAAGCTTACTTAAAGCATCAATAATATGTTTCTCCTTCTCATTCTTCTTACTTTTACCAGCAACAGAAACTCCATAATCAAGTGCATTTAGCAACTCAATATATACCCTATCTTCCTCTCTTTCCATATCAAGTGGTTCCTCAAAATATTTTGAACCGCTGAATCCGGGGTTTGTTAGAAGAAACATTAATCTTGGAGTTAATTTAACATTTGGTTGAGTAGAACTCAAGAACATCAATTCATCATTAAATATCAATACCTTTTCTTCCACAAGATGAAACACTGCTGGTTCTTCTGTTGGAATGAGACCTGCTCTGGTTTTTGAACCCGCCGAATATTCATTGTTTTGAAGAGCTTCCACAACATAATTAGGGGGTTGATTTACCTCCTCAAGTTTCCGAAATAATCCCTCGTCATCATATTCTAATTCACCAAGTTCTTGTTTTGTTATCTGACTAAAATCTTTGAGCATTTCAAGTTTTTTCGGAGTAAATTCTACCGTGGGAACTGTAGGTGAGTGTTGAGTTTTCAAAAGTGGTTTAAAGAATTTCTCTTGTTTTCTTTCAAAGGCTTCTTCACCAGTTAGTTTCTGTCTCCGTTTCTTCTTTATCTCTTCCTGTTGTTTAACAACTTTTGAAACTAATTGTTGATGTTCCTTAAACTTTCTTTCTCTTTCTTCGGTATTCATTTTCTGTATTTATTTATTGAAAAATATCATTTAGTATCTCATCTTGTTTCACAACAATATATTTATATTTTCCAATCGTGTGTTTCATATAATTTTCAAATTCTTTTTTACTACATAACGTAGAGCAATTATCTCTCCAAAAATTATTTACATCTATTGAATTTAACTTAAATAAAATAAAAGTATTGGCATTGTTTCTTATTGAGCGTCGAGGGAGTTGAAAATATGATTGACTAAGATATATACAATTACAAGAAGAATGTCTCCCTCTTGTATAGTAGCTATCCATTACTGTTTGGTTTCTCTCATTAACACAATCATCAAAGATGACGAGGTTCTTTTTTGATTTATCTAAATCTTGAGGTGAAGGTATATCATCCGTATTATCACTGAGAATACAAGTTATGGGTTTCGATTTTGATTTCTGTGTATCACAAAATAATTGTATTATATCTTCAATATTATAATCATTCAGTTTGTTTTGAAGTTTAAATAAACCGATAATGTCTTCCTTTTTAAGACCTGCATTAAAACCCTGTGAGAGTAGTTGATACTCGGGTTGAAAACTTGACTTTGTAAAAATTATTAAATTATCATAATCTAAAAAATTAGGACCAAGGAGCATCTTTAAAAGTAAACAGGTTTTCCCACATCCGCTTGAACCAACTATTAGACATCTCAATGAATTTGGAATGTTTTTATGGTTATTAAATTTTATCTTATTTTCCCAAACGGGTAAAAAATCATTCATTTATATATTTGGAAAACAAGTCATCCAACTTTTTTTGAGCTATTTTAGAAACTCTATATTTTATCCTGAGTTCGGGTTTAATTTCAAAATAATTCATTATTTTATTTATGTAGTATCTTGTATTAACATTTCCATTAAAATTATTTTGAATAATAAATATCATTAAACCCTTATACATTTCCTCAATACAAAGAGTCTCTTTCCTTGTAAGAAATGGTGTATTATCACCATAATGCTTAACATTCATCTCTCTTATTAATCTTGTAAAGTAATTCATTTTTGGTTCTAATTTAAAAGAGTTATATGTTTTTTTATATTTCTTATTATCATTAATTAGAATATAATCACAGAATAAACATTGTTTATATGAATCCTCATCATTAAGCCCCACTCTATCACAAGCCGGACAATTCTCTAATTTATCATATGGAGAGTCTGGAAATTCTAAATATCCTTCAGAACTTATCATATTTATGTGGTAAATTTTTACTTAAACTAAATGCAAGTTTATTCATTAATAAATACAATGTTTCAAAGCACAAAAGACAAATTTCAATCAATCTCTACTTCGGTGGAAGATATAGAAAAATATGTCAAAGATGTTAAATTGAACAAAGATAAATATGGAAATTTTTGGGTAAAACCAGTTATGGAAAATAACATGAGCCCCTCTATTTCATTTAAAGGAAGAGCTCTAACTATACCTGGAAAGACATCCATTAAAGTAAATCTAACAAAAGTTTCTCCTCTACTCCTGGCAATTTATTCAAAGCTTGAAAAAGTGATTGACCACGATACTTTGAAAAAGAATGATAAGACCATTAATAATTCTAGAGGAGACATTTGTATTTTCTTTAATAATCCAAAGGGTGTAGATCTAAGTAAAATGAATGATGTTAATATTTCTGGTGAAATGTCATTTCGTTCTATGATAGTTAGAGATTATTTAAAGATAACTTTTGATATAAAAATTGTAGAGATTGAATCTGTTAATGAAAGAAAGTATATAGATATTGATGGGAATATTTTTCTTGCTAATTAAATATGAGTCAATACAGCAGTGAAGATTTTACTATTTCATTGAACTCGGACGATAGTGATGATAGTATTTCATTGAACTTGGACGATGGTGATGATAGTATTTCATTGAACTCAGATGATAGTTATGATGCTAATAGTTTGTGCTCAAATGATAGTTATGAGAGTAGCTTTATTGATGACTCTGAGTATGATTCTGAGTATTCATGTGATAGTTATGACTTAGATGATTCTGAGTGAAAAAGTGTTTTAGTTTAAGCACAGCGATATATATAAAACGGAGCTGTAAAGCTCAAAAGTGTTTTATTTTAAGCACAGTGATATATATAAAACACCACGTTTTCTCACGCTATAAATATGGTTTATTGTGATACTTGCGAGAAGGAAGTAAAATATTATAAACAACATATTCTCACCGCAAAACATACATACAACATTTTAAACAAACTTTCCCCTCTTCCACCTGAAACAAAACACTGTTCTACATGTAATAAAAATATCCTCAAGAAAGGCTTCAAAATACATCTTAAAACAAATCTACATTTATCAAATTTTATCACAACTAAAAACTCTGATGGAGCATTCAAAGGACATATTAAAATAAGAGTCTTTAACTTCAAACCTCCTGAACCAGAGTCTATAGTTGATGCTGTAGAAATAGTTAAACCTGCTGTTCAAACGTTGATTGAAAAAACACTAAAGGAAATGAAACCACTTAAATTTTATATGGGAGTAAAATTAGAAATGACAAAGGATGAAGGAGTTATAGATGCACCATACATGAGAACTGAGCCACACTTTATATCTTCATATCAAGATTTTAAAACATCAGGAGTCTATGATGAACTTATTAAACAAGAGCAAGATGTGGATAATTCAATCGTAGGAAGTGGATTCAATATAGGAAAAATTATTTACATAGACATTCATATTCTTAAATCAGATCCTCTAAAAGCTTCTTCTTACATTGATTTACCCAGTGTTATCAAAAATAGAAAAGCAGTTATCAATATCAAAAATAAAGACAATAAATGTTTTCTCTGGTCTATTTTAGCACACTTACATCCTCCACATTTTCATGATGAAAGAGTATCTCATTATAAAAAATATGAGAATACATTAAATACGAAAGATCTAAAGTTTCCGATGACTTTAAATGATATTCCTAAATTTGAAAAGATGAATAATTTATCAGTTAATGTTTATGGTTTAACAGAAACAAACAACATTCAGGTTTTAAAGCTTTCTGACAATTGTAAACAAACTCATATTAATCTTCTATATTTTAATTCAGACGAAAATTCACATTATACATACATCAAAGATATTGCTAAATTAATAAAACCACAAGTCTGTAAGAGAACAAATAAAATATATATTTGTTTGCGTTGTCTTAACTTCTTCAATTCACAAGAAAGATTAGATAAACATTCAAATTATTGTGGCGAACATAAATCAACGGTAATCAATATGCCTAAAGAAGGCTCAAAGATCACATTCAAAGATGAAAATAAAAAGATCAAACATCCATTTGTTATATATGCTGATTTTGAAAGTATTTTAGAAAAAATTGATACTGCTTCTCAAGATCCAAAAGAATCATACACAAATAAATATCAAAAACATACTCCTTGTGGTTTTTGTTATTATATCAAATCATCCGTTGGTGATAAATATAACAAGTTAGAGATGTATAGAGGCTCAAATACCCCAGAGGAGTTTGTGAAACGACTAGAAAAAGACTGTGTTCGATTAACCAAGATAATGAGAGAAACCAATAAACCAATGTCCTTAACAAGTAAAGAAAAAAGGGAATTTATAAAAAACAATGTCTGTCATATTTGTGAGGAGAAAATTGGTAAAGGTCTAAAGGTTAGAGACCATTGTCATCTCACTGGTAAATATAGAGGTCCGGCTCATCAAAGTTGTAATATTAATTATCAACTCCCCTCTTTCATTCCTGTCTTTCTTCATAACAACGCTCATTATGATACACATCTATTTATCAAGGAACTCTCAAAGACTTCTGGAAGTATCTCAGCAATTCCAAACACGGATCAGAAATACATTTCATTCACAAAAACAATTCACACATCTCCTATTACTCATATCAGATTTCTTGATACATTTAAATTCATGGCAAGTCCATTGGTTAACTTGGTTCAAAATCTAAAAGAGTTTCCATGTCTTTCAGAGTATTTTTTAGATAAAGATTTTCTAACACAAAAGGGAATTTACCCCTATGACTATATGGACTCATTTGAGAGATTCAATGAAACACAACTTCCTTCAAAAGAAAATTTCTATAACAAATTAAATAATAGTCATATATCTGATAAAGATTATGTACACGCACAAAATGTTTGGGAAAAATATAACATCAAGAATCTTGGCGAGTATCACGATTTGTATCTCAAAACTGATGTGCTTTTATTGGCCGATGTATTTGAAGCCTTTAGATCTGTTTGTCGCACTGGATATGGATTGGATCCTGCTCACTACTACACAGCACCTGGATTGGCCTGGAGTGCGATGTTGAAAATGACAAAACAAGATTTGGATTTGATAACCGATGTTGATATGCTTTTTATGATTGAAAAGGCAAAAAGAGGTGGAATTTCACAAGTCTGCTCGAGTAGATACGCAAAAGCAAATAACAAATATCTTCCAAATTATGATCCAACGAAAGAGAGTTCTTACTTGATGTACTATGACGCGAACAACCTGTATGGCTGGGCAATGTCTCAGGCTCTTCCTTATGGAAAACTTAGATGGGTAAAGGAAAAAGACTACAAAAACGTTTTACAAGATGTATGTATCTCTACACAAAAAGAATTGGATGAAGAAAAAGTTGGTTATTATTTTGAAATTGATTTAAAATATCCAGAGGAACTCCATAACCTACACAAAGATCTCCCATTTGCTTGTGAGAAAGAAAGTCCAAAGAAAGAATGGTTGAGTGATTATCAACGATCGTTTGATATAGGTGAATCAACAGAAAAATTACTTACTACATTATATAACAAGAAAAATTATGTTCTACACCAAAGAAATTTGCGACAATATTTATCAAAAGGTCTAAGAGTAGAGAAGATCCATAGGGTTCTAAAGTTCAATCAAAGTCATTGGTTAAAGGGGTACATTGATTTTAATACACAAAGAAGAACAGAGTCAAAAACAGATTTTGAGAAAGACTTTTATAAATTGATGAATAATGCGGTCTTTGGTAAGACTATGGAGAATGTGAGGAAAAGACAAAATATCAGACTATCAACATCTTGGGAACAAGCATCAAAATTAATTAATAGACCGAGTTTTACTCGAGCTGAGGTCTTTACTGAGAACTTTTGTGCGATCCATTTGATTAAAGAGAGTATTGAAATGAACAAACCTATTTATATTGGAACAACAATTCTTGATTTATCAAAGTCATTAATGTATGATTACTTTTATAATAACTTGAGGAAGAAATATCAAAATGATGTTAATCTACTTTATATGGATACAGATAGTTTTATTTTGAAAATTAATACCAACGATGTTTATTCAGACATGAAAAGAGACATTAATATCTATGACACGAGTAATTACAGTCCAGAGAGTGAGTTGTTCTCTTCTAAAAATAAAAAGGTGATTGGAAAGTTCAAGGATGAATTAGGAGGAAATGTTATGAGTGAATTTGTGGGATTGAGGTCAAAGGCTTATGCTTATAAATACATTGTGAATAACGTTGAAAAGACTGATAAGAAGTTAAAAGGTGTAAAGAAAAATGTTATTAAAGAAACAATAAACTTTAAGGATTATTATAACTGTTTAACAACAAAGAAAGAAGAGTTTAGAAAGATTAATGGAATAAGAAGTTATAAACATCAATTATATTCAGAAGAGATAAATAAGAAAGCATTGGGGGCTTTTGATGATAAGAGGTTTATTTTAGAAAATGGAATTGATAGTCTCCCTTATGGTTATATAAGTATATAAGTGATAAGATATATATAAGTGATAAGATATATAAAAGTGATAAGATATACATAAGTGATAAGATATATATAAGTGATAAGATATATATAAGTGATAAGTTAAAAAGGGGGGGGTTGGGGATTTTAACGGGCTACCGCCGCCTTTTTTACTATTATATAAATGATAGAACCAAGTATCAACCAGACTAAAGAGTGGAGGTGTAATCAACCTTGGTATATAAATGGAAAACATAATGAATGTGAAAAATATCAAATAGGTATAATTGAAAAGGCAACTGGTAAAAAAGTTCACAAAACAAATAAGAGAATTAATTTAAATACCGGTGAATTGGGTAAAAAAGATGGAAATATTTTTGAGTGGACGGAAAACTTTGATGGTTGTCAGGAAAATATATACTTTAATTTAAAAATGGTATGTGGCACTGGAGGCGCTCAAACAAGAACATTGAGGGAGGTTTACCATTTTATCTTAGCTCAGTTAAAATATCTTGAGAAAGAACCAAACTCAAACATATTTTTTGTTAATGTATTAGACGGTGAGGAGAGTTGTAGGAGAATTAAATTATTTCCCACACATAAACAAATATTTGTAGGGTCGTTGTTTGAGTGGGTTATATTCACCAGATGATATTAAGAGTAAAAGGTTAAAAGGTCCATAAGGTCAGAAGGATCACAGGTGTTTAAGTGGTCTAATGAATAAGGATAACATGTCAAAAGGTTAGAAGGTTCGTAAAGAACAGGGTGAGAGAAATAGAGGTGTTTAGGGTCAATGAGGGAGGGAAAGAATTAATATGGAAGTGAATGGGTCAAAGATTAATCTGCCAGATGATATGTAGAAGAAGGATGATAGGTCTATAAGAGAAAACAAATATTTGTAGTGTTTGAGTGGTCTAATGAACAACATTAAGGATAGGTACTACAGACAAAAGGTTCATAAAGATGAGGGTGGGAGAAATAGAGGTGTTTATGATTTTTGAAAAAGACAAGGGGGTAAATGACATTAGATAGGGATTTCCCATGTTAAACGGAGGTGTCCCAGAAGCAACATTATTACACTACTGGCGCCAAACGATCCGAACAGCAAGATGCATGCACAATAGACATTTATATATTTTTATTTAATTACATGCATATTATATTAAATCTGCTATATGTTGAAATTATATCTGCTATATGTTGCTATATGTTGTAATTTTCCTTGTATTGTGTTTCCTTGTGTGTTTTTTTTTTTTTTTTTTTTTTTTTTTTTTTTTTTTTTTGTATACAAGGTCGAGGCTTGTGAAAGAGCGAACATTAATCACACAGAAAGACAAACCGACACAAAAAACATATAACATAGGGAGCGGTAGACAAGATGGGGAGAGAGGGGGAAGGACACAAACACAACATTTGAGAGCAGGGACCGAGAGACATGGAGACATCGAGAGATCTGAGAGAGGGCGAGGGCTTTGGGGGGGGGGGGGCGTGGGAAGGGGGCGGTGGGAGAGGTATAAAACATATGGACACTGCCAGGACTTCCAGGAAAGAAGTTGGAATTTCAAACAAGGTGGATCTGGGGTGAATTAGCGGGGGTACAAAAGATCAAGGTTTTGGATGGGGGAAGATAAGAGATGGTGGTGAACAGCTGTTTTAAAGACCTGGAGGGAGGAGTGGGATTGAAGGGAGTGAGGGAGTTTGTTCCAGAGGCGGGAGAAAAGAGGAATGAAAGAGTGAAGGTGAGCAGAGAGCCGAGATTTCGGCAGTTTAACCATCAGAGGGTTGCTGGCAGATCTTGTGCGACCTGTAGGAATATTTGGGGGACAGAGCACAGAGAGAGCTGGGGGTGCAAGGCCGGAGAGGAGTCGGTAGAAGACAGAAAGACCACCTACCTGCCTGCGGTGAGTGAGTGAAAGGCCCTCAGAGATAGCTTCATCGCGGGAGATTCCAATAATTCTGAAAGCTTTGGTTTCAACAGCGTGAAGCCGAGCTAGGTGTGAGGCAGGAGCACCGGCCCATAGGGGAGAACAGTATTCCATTGAGCTGCGGATGAAAGCCTTGTATGTGGTGAGGAGCTCAGGTGTGCCGAGGAAGGACTTCGCACGACGGAGGATGCCCAGTCGGCGACTGGCTTTGGAGGCCAGCTTGGAAATGTGGTTTTCCCAAGAAAGATCATGGCAGATAGTGAGACCCAAAATCTTGAGCGACAGAACTTCTTGGAGAGGATTGTTGAGAAAGTAGATGGGAGGGTTGTCCAGTCGATCTTTTCGGAGAGACATAGTAAGAGTGTGAGATTTGTCAGGATTGAAAGACATGTTCCACTTGTTTGACCAGTCTGTGATTTTGTCCAGGTCTTCAGAGAGTGAGGAGGCAGCAGACTGCCGATCTGAGGGAAGAGGAATGGAGCGGCAGAGAGTGGAGTCATCAGCAAAAGATAGAGAGGATTTTCGAGAGAGTCAGAGAGATCATTGATGAAGACCAGAAAAAGCACGGGGCCCAGAACACTGCCTTGGGGAACTCCAGCCTGAACAGGAAGAGGAGATGAGAGAAACCCATTCAGGGCCACACGTTGACGACGACTAGAGAGGAAGTCCGCCAGCCATGCGTGGAGATTTCCATGGATACCAAAGGAGGAGAGTTTGGTGAGCAGAGCGGGGTGCCAGACCGTGTCGAAGGCACGTGATATGTCGAGGGAGACAGCTCTAATTTCCTGTTTGGCATTGAGGACCTCCATCCATTGTTGAGACAGCAGAAGCAGCATGTCCAGAGTAGAGTGACCTGGTCTGAAACCAAATTGATGATCAGAGATCAAGCCATTGGAGAAGAGGAAAGATTTCATATCCGAAGCAATGATGGATTCCATGACTTTGCTGATAATTGGGAGAAGGCTGATTGGTCTGTAGTTGCTAGGATCTGTTTTTGCACCTTTTTTGTGCAAAGCGGTGATGTTGGCTGATTTCCAAGCAGATGGCAGTTGACCTTGAGCAAAAGAGAGGGTGAAGAGAACAGAGAGAGGGTGAGATAGAGCAGCAGAGCAGGATTTTAGGACCCGTGGGCTGATGCCGTCGGGTCCAGTTGCAGAATCAGAGTCGAGGGTTGACAGAAACTTTTCCACCTTGTCAGGAGGAAAGGACACGGAGTCCAGGAGCAGCAGGGTACGACTGGGTATGGTGGGTACAGAGAGGGATGGGTTTGGGACACAAGATTTAGAGGCAAACACAGAGTTGAGGCATTCAGCTTTTTCACGTGCGGAGTCAGCTGTGTAGCCGTTTGAGGTAAGGGAGGGGATGGAGGGGGAACAAACACCAGAAACGGATTTGACCAGACGCCACCAGGATTTGGAAGAGGGAGACAGATAAGAGAGTTCGGTCTTGAGAACGGAGAGATATTGTTTCCTGGCTCTCCTGAGGGTGGACACACACTTGTTTCGGGCTTTGTGAAAGGAAATGAGATTTCCTTCCGTTGGATTTGCTTTCCAGGAGACGAAGGCAAGTTGTTTCTGGGCAACAGCCTCACCACAAGATTCCGTGTACCATGGACGGGAGGAAGGGTATGACAACTGAAGACGAGATGGGATAAATCTGTGCATGAGAGAGAGCAATTTACTTTGGAAGAATTCCCAGGATGAGTTGATGTCAGAGGTGGTAGAGATGGGAGACCAGTCCAGATGATTGATGGCTGCTTGAAGACCGTGCCAGTTAGCCTGAGTGAAATGCCAGACTCGTCGACGCTGAGCAGGCTCCCTGAGGATGGTCAGAGAGATGTCCACTTTAACAAGGACATGATCAGATGATCCGATCGGAGCAGAAGAAGAGCAGCAGACATTTTCAGGGAAGTTAGTCATAACCAAGTCCAGAAGAGAAGATGTTCCGTTGACTGAGATCCGGGTCGGGAAATTGACAGATTGTGTCAGTCCCAGTGAGTCGCAGAAGTCCTTTGCTGAGGAGCCATGGCTGGTGAGAGAGGTACCCACACCCAGCCAACTGGCATGATGACAGTTGAAATCACCACATATGAGGAAGAGAGAGTTGGGATGAGTAGATAGAAGTTGGTCCATATCATCAGACAGCGAGATGTAGATGGAGTCATCACTGTTTGGTGGACGGTACAACACACATATGAACAAGAGGTGGGAGCGAAGGGGAAGCCGTAGCCAGAGGTATTCCTGGGGGTGAGGTGGAGAGAGTGCAGTGCAGGGCGAGTGAGGAAGAGAGTTTTTGATAAAGATAGCAACCCCGCCTCCAGGACGAGGCTCAGGTCTATCATACCGGAGGAGGGAGTAGCCCGGGAGAGATACTATGGAATCAGAGACAATGTAAAGGAGGAAAGTTTCTGTTAAGCAGATCACGTCTGGTTTGACAGAAGCAACCTGTATGGAGAGATCAGTTAAGTTTGAACGAAGGCCCCGGATGTTTGAGGTCCATACCGTTAATGAAGAGGAAGGGGGAGCATCAGATACAGAACAGGGGGGAGGAGGGGTAGGGTAAGATGTGGAAGAGGTGGAAGAGGTAGGGAGAGCTGTTGAAGGTGTGTCAGAGATTTCAGAATAGCTCGGAGAAAGGGAAGGATGGGGCGGACAAAAGGTTTGATGGTGATTGGGTGAGCCACAATGAGGTGTTATTTGAGGAGGGGGAAGAGCGAGGCAGAAGGTTGGGGGAGATGGAGGTGAGAGTTTGAAGGGGGAAGAAGCGGGGAGGACGCTTTGAGGAGGGGGAGTGAGAGGGGGGAAATTGAGAAGCAATGAGGGTGGGGAGATTTGAAGGGGAGGGGTGAGGGGGAAGTTTGGGAGGGAAGGGGCAAGGGGAGGGATTTGAAAGGGATGGGATATGGGGGAGATTTGGAGGGGAGGGGTGAGGCAGGAGTCTAGGAGGGGAGGGGCGAGGGGGCGTCTTGGCGGGGAGGGGTGAGGGGGTCGTTTAGGAGGGAGGGGGCAAGGGGGGAGATTTGAAAGGGATGGGTGATGGGGAAGATTTGGAGGGGAGGGGTGATGGGGAAGATTTGGAGGGGAGGGGTTATGGGGAAGATTTGGAGGGGAGGGGTGAGATTGGATTTTTGAAAGTGTACGATTTATGGGAAACGAACATTTATTGCAAAATGAGTTGCTTGTGACCTTCGAGTTAAAAATACGTTTAAGGACGCTGGATGGAGGATGGAGTGCAGGAGAGTTTAGGGAATGTAGAAAAAAGGCACTATAGGAGATGGATATTTTTTTTGGGATGAATTGATTTGGTGAGCAAGTCGAAAGCAGCCTTTTAAAGAAGAAGAAGAAAAAGGTGTTATAAAATATGACGGAATACATAACTTGAGGGGAAAGTGTAAACATTGAAGGTTAATGAGTGAAAACTATCTGGGGAAATGGGGGAGAAACACGTGGTCAAAGAACGAACGAACGAATAAGAATGAATAAACGAATGATAACAGAGAAGGGGAATTTTTTTTTTTTTTTTTTTTTTTTTTTGAGTTGAGATTTACACAAGGAAGTAGGCTATGGGTGAAAAGACTGGGAATACAGAGAACGAAAGTTATTGGATCACAAAAGACGGACCGCTGAGAGAAAAACAAAGCCTCAAGGTTGTACAGTGCACACTGTACAAGGCCTCAAGACACGACACGGCAAACAGACGATCAATTTATGAAAGATAAACACCGAGAAACAACCAAAGTTGCACACAATAACTTCACACACCGAAAGATAAATACAGTTTCGACAAAATACAATTGTGAACAGACTTAACTTCGAAAAACGTGGAGACCGTGTGGAGCTTCGAAAATCCCTGCCGCCGTCTCCAAGATCTCGCGAGATCTCCGAGATCTCCGATTGCCCTGTTGCAGGTTTCGAGGGCTAGACTTCATGAAGATGGAATGGACACAGTGCATAATTTGCCAACAAACTACACCTGAATCCCTGCGCTGCCCCTTGAATGCACGTGGAGCAGACACATCAGCACCGGCGGCCTATGCATCATTCCTAGAAAATGTGGCTCACTTCAGAGAACTGAACTCGTTGCCAGTGCCGCTGCATTTCGGCAGTGATATCACTGTGGATGACCTCATCAGGAATCGTGCACAGTGGCACAAATCCTGTCATTCACAGTTCAATGCAAACAGACTGGAAAGAGCAGGAAAGAGGGAGAGAGATGTTACCCCTGAAAGTGGCACTACTGAAGGCAGGCGCCGGCGGCCGCACCAATCGCTCGACAAGACCATCTGCATATTTTGCACGAAGCAAGATGGACTCCTGCATGAATTTAGAACTCTAGGCGCAGATGATAACGTCAGGTTTATGGCCAGCGATCTGCAAGAGACAGAGTTAATGGACAGGATTGAAGGAGCCGGTGACCTTATTGCCCTGGAAGCAAAGT
Source organism: Myxine glutinosa (assembly GCF_964187855.1). Classification (NCBI taxonomy): domain Eukaryota; kingdom Metazoa; phylum Chordata; class Myxini; order Myxiniformes; family Myxinidae; genus Myxine; species Myxine glutinosa. The sequence continues at coordinate 2,226,198 of NC_136261.1, read as the reverse complement.
ATCATCTGGCTTGCCTCATTGGTCTTCGGAATCGTCATCGGTCTCTAGTGAGACAAAGAGAAACTTCCAAGGATGAACCTGCGAATGTGAAGAAGTTCAAAGCAAGAGCTTTCGTAGAACTCCTCACACACATTGAAAACGAGATAGAAGAAGGTACATTTTACCTTCCTCGCGGGGCTTCACCCACCTCCTCACGATGGTGGACAGGACCACGAGGTGGCCGGAGGCCGTCCCCCAGGCATCAACAACATCCGCCGACATGGCGCAGGCCTTCATTGGCACCTGGATTGCCCGTTTCGGCGCCCCCTCGGACATCTCCTCCGACAGAGGCCCGCAATTCACCTCCGAGCTTTGGGGCGCGGTCGCCCAGGCCTTGGGGGTCAAGCTACACCGCACCACGGCCTACCACCCCAAGCCAACGGCTTGTGCGAGCGGTTCCACCACTCGATGAAGGCCGCTCAAAGGGGCAGCCTCCAGGACGAAGGTTGGGCCGACAGGCTCCCGTGGGTCCTATTGGGCCTCCGAACGGCCCCTAAAGAGGACCTCCAGGCTTCCACCACCGAGCTGGTCTATGGCCAGCCACTGCGCGTGCCGGGCGAGTTCATCCCTGACGCCACCGGGCCCTGGTCCGTGGCTCGCCAACGCTCGGACCTCCAGGAGGCCGCCAGGAGATTTGCCCCCGTGCCCACGTCCCACCATGGCTGCCCCCAACCCCACGTCCCCCCAGCACTTCGCACTGTGGAGTAAGTTTTTATCCGGAACGACGCACACCGGGGACCGCTCCGGCCGCCGTACGATGGACCTTTCCGGGTCCTGAAGAGGGACGACAAGTCGTTCATCATTGACATCGACGGCAAACCGGACCGCATCTCCGTGGACCGCCTCAAGCCGGCCCATTTGGACCTCGACCAACCTCCACGGTTGGCCCTTCCTCCACGACGGGGCCGTCCCCCGTCAACCAAGCCCCCCGCCCGACCATCCACCGCCACGCCACCTACCACCCCCACACGAATCGCCAGGGGTCGTTTCGGCCGGGTCATCAAGACCCCTCTCAAACTGACTCTCCCGGTGCAAGTTAATTCTGGGGGGGTGCATGTAGCGGTTACCGGAAGCATGACGCAATCACCTTGTACCGGCCGATGACGTAACCGGCGGGCGGTTACTTGCCCGGACTCGCCCGGACGTGTCCGGACTTGCCTTGCCGGGGCGGACTCTCGATTTGCATACCACGCCCCGTTGAGAGGCGTGGCTGACTTATTTGCATACCACGCCCCGCCTGAGAGGCATGGCTTTTGTGTGGTGAACTTTTGATATACATTGCCGCCCGTGTTAACGGGCTATTCAGTGCTTTTGAGTTCTTTCGAGTTGAGCTAGAATAAATAGCTCAGTGAAACTTCGTTCCTGGTGTCGTCCATTTTGTCCGGCTTTATCGTGCGAGCATAGCTCGACACTATTATCGTTAGTTTTGTTATCCAAAGCGGCCTTGGAAAAACGCCATGATAAAGCTAACTTAACATGGATATACACCTCAACATGCAACCCCATTGATTGGGGTTGCATGTTGCACGGCTATGGCGGGGAAAACCCCGCTCCGGGGAGAAAACCCCCTTGGGGTGGGGGGCAAGCCCCCTTGGGGGTGGTTCACTAAGAATGTTCTACAGTCTACCGTCTACAACCTTCATTGTGTAACCCTTAGTCATCCTGCCAAATTTGGTTGAGATTGAATAAGTAACGATGGGATGTATCGTGGTCAAAAAATCATCAGACAGACAGAGAGACAGGCAGACACCAAATTGCGTATTTTAGTATGATTATTATTTTTAATTACTCTATAGTGCCTAAGCCTTTGCAGCTATGTGAAAGGTAATATTAAATTATCCCTGACCCCATTCATAAGTGGGTTTCGGGAAGTGTTTTAGGCACCCACAAAAAAACTGATTTGCTTGAAATGGCAACGCCAGGTACTCCTGCCAGGTATGGCTAAATTAATATGTAATGTAAACTGCTCACCTCTTTGCTTTTCTTACCTGATTTCAAATCCCTTTGGAGTGACGGAAAAGGTTTTACTGATACTCCTGTCTGTTCATATCTTCCTTCCTCATCATCATCATCATCATCATCATCATCTTCATTACAAGTGTCTTCCTCACAAATATCTTCATCAGATTCTTCATCTTCATTTTCACTCTCATCTGAAACTACAAAATCCTTTAAGCTCCCTGGGTCAGAATCCAAATCCGTTTCTGAGTCTGCGGCATTATCCCAGTTGTGAGCTCGATTCCAAGTCCCATGTGAAACTCCGGGTTTTGGAATGCCCAGGCATGACTGCTCCTCCAGAGCAGTCAACACGGTTAAGTCGAAGTCCTCTTCTCCCGTCCAAAGCGCCTCTTGTTCTTTCTCAGCAAACCCACAACTCCACATTTGTTCCTCGTGCTCTTCAACAGCACATCGCTGATCTTCCTCCCCTTCATCTTCCCATTGGGATGAGGAGCTAGGGAAGAGCAGAATAAGAATTACTCGGTGTTTAACATGTGTAACAGCATCACGTGTGTAACATCATGTGTGTAACAGCACCACATGTGCAGCAGCATCCCATGTGTAACATCATCTCGTGTGTAACAGCATCCCATGTGTAACAGCATCCCATGTGTAACAGCATCCCATGTGTAACAGCATCCCATAGGTAACATCATCATGTGTGTAACATAATCCCATGTGTAACATCCATCACGTGTGTAACATGTATGTAACAGCATCCCATATGTAACATCTTCATGTGTGTAACAGCATCCCATATGTAACATCTTCATGTGTGTAACAGCATCCCATATGTAACATCTTCATGTGTGTAACAGCATCCCATGTGTAACAGCATCCCATATGTAAAATAATGTGCAACAGCATTCCATGTGTAACATCTTCATGTGTGTAACAGCATCCCATGTGTAACAGCATCCCATATGTAAAATCATGTGTGTAACAGCATCCTATATGTAACAGCATCCTATGTGTAACAGCATTCCATGTGTAATGTGTGTAACATCATGTGTGTAACATCATCACATGTGTAACATTATCATGTGTGTAACATTATCATGTGTGTAATATCATTCCATGTGTAACAGCATCACATATGTATCATCTTCATGTGTGTAACAGCATCCCATATGTAACATCTTCATGTGTGTAACAGCATCCCATGTGTAACAGCATTCCATATGTAAAATCATGTGTGTAACAGCATCCTGCATGTAACAGTATCCTACGTGTAACAGCATTCCATGTGTAACGTGTGTAACATCATGTGTGTAACATCATCATATGTGTAACATTATCATGTGTGTAACATTATCATGTGTATCATGATGAAGAGGACAAGTTCTGGTGTGCGATAGAGAAGCTGATGGAAAACGTGAAAGATGAGGAAGTTGTTGTGGTAGGAGACCTAAATGGACATGTGCGAAGGAGTATGGACGGTTTTGAGGGAGTTCATGGGGGTTATGGATATGGTGTGAGAAATGGAGAAGGTGAAAGGATTTTGGAGTTTGCTGATGGAGATGATTTGTTGATTTGTAATACTCAGTTCCAGAAAGAGGATAATAAGCTTGTTACATACACGTCAGGTGGGTCGACGACAACCGTTGACTACCTGATGGTGCGTAGGTGAGATAGGGGGCACCTCCGGGACACAAAGGTGATCCCGGGGAAGGAGGCTGTTTCACAGCACCACTTGGTTGTCTGCGACATAAGGGTGAAAGGTGCGAGGAGAGCTCGGCGGGTGAAGTACCAACCGACAATGAAGGTGTGGAGGTTGAAAGATGTGACAGTAAGGGAGGCATTAAAAGAGAGGCTGAGTAGGGTCGAGGATGATGTGGTTGAGCTTGAAAGTGGTTGGATGTCAATGAAAGCTAGTCTGTTGGGAGCCGTTGGTGAGGTATGTGGATGGACAAAAGGACCACCGAGGCACTCGGAAACATGGTGGTGGGATGATGAAGTTGGAAAGAGGATTGACGAGAAGAGGAAGACGTTCAAGGTGTGGCAGAAGGCGAAGGGTACGGGAGCAGAAACAGCAGAGTATGAAAGTTATAAGGCAGCCAAGAAGGCCGCAAAGAAAGAGGTAGCAAAGGCACAGGAGGCATGTAGGAAAATGTTCGGAGAACGCTTGGATTCAGAAGAGGGTCAGAGAACGGTATTCAGGATTGCAAAGCAGATAGCGAAAGAGAGGTGTGATGTGATGGGGGTGAGTTGCTTGAAGGATGAAGTGGGACAAATCGTTGTGGACCCAGATGGAATTAAAGGAAGATGGAAAAGATATATGGAAATGCTGTTGAATACAGAGAACGAATGGGATGGCAACATAGAGAGTAACCCAGTTTTAGGACCGGCAGAGAAGATAACTGAGAAGGAAGTTGAGGAAGCGATAAAAGCAATTTTAAAAAAAACAAAAAAAAAAACATGAATTGTTGAATTCCATGTGTACCAGGAAGCGATAAAAGCAATGAAGAGTAGAAAAGCGGGAGGGCCGACGGGAGTTGTGGGAGATGTGTTGAAGGCAGCAGGAAGTTGGGGTGTGAAGAGAATGACAGAGATCTGTAATCTGGTGGTGAAAGAAGGCCGCATTCCAGTGGATTGGGAACTGAGTACCCTCGTCCCTCTATATAAGGGGAAAGGTGACCCTCTGGAGAGTGGCTTGTACCGAGCGATAAAGTTATTGGAGTATGGAATGAAGGTATTGGAAAGGGTGTTGGAGAGGAGGATGAGGAAGAAAGTGAAGATCGAAGAAATGCAGTTTGGATTTATGCCAGGAAGAGGAACGACAGACGCACTTTTCATTGTGAGGCAGTTGCAGGAGAAGTACATGGAGAAGAGGAAGAAGTTGTTTCTTGGGTTTGTTGATCTGGAGAAAGCATTCGATAGGGTTCCACGCAAAGTATTGACATGGGCATTGAGGAAGTTAGGAGTGGAGGAATGGTTGATCAGAGTAGTGATGGCAATGTACAAAAGAGCGCGCACAGCTGTAAGGACGAAGGACGGGAACAGTGGTGAGTTTGAGGTGAAGGTGGGAGTGCATCAGGGGTCGGTACTAAGTCCACTACTATTTGTAGCTGTGATGGATGTGCTGGCTCAGAACGTAAAGGAGGGTTTACCGTGGGAGTTGTTGTATGCAGATGATCTGGTGTTGATTGCGGAAAGTATGGATGGACTGAAGGAAAAGATGAACAAGTGGAAGGAATGTATGGAGACAAAAGGTCTGAAGGTGAATATCGGAAAGATGAAGGTGATGGCAAGTCATAAAGCATGTGGTGAGGTGGTAAGAACTGGGAAGTGGCCCTGTGCTGTGTGTCGGAAGGGTGTCGGAGTGAACTCCATTCAATGAACAATGTGCGCTGAGTGGGTTCATCAAAAAGGTAGTGGTCTGAGAGGGTCATTAACCAGTGTGGCAGCTACATTCAAATGTAAGGTGTGCACAGAGGGAGCTGCAGATGGAGGAAATGTTGAGTTGGATCTTGGAGACGGCGTGAAGCTGGAAGGTGTGAAAACATTTTGCTACCTCGGAGACATGCTGAATGGAGAAGGTGGATCAGACTCGGCAACGGTTCCTAGAGTGAGATGTGCATGGAAGAAGTTTCGGGAACTGAGTGGCGTGCTGATGAGGAGGGGAGTGTCGTTGAAGCTGAAGGGAAAGGTGCATGCTGCATGTGTGAGAAGTGTTATGATTTATGGGAGCGAGACATGGGTAATGAACGTAGAGCAGCAACGAAGGTTGGAAAGGGTGGAAATGCGAATGGTTCTGTGGTTGTGTGGAGTATCGTTGAGAGAGAGGAAGACAAATGATGATTTCCGAAAGATGATGGGAATAGAGCCTGTGATTGATGCTGTCAGGATGAACAGGTTGAGATGGTTTGGTCATGTGTTGAGGAAGGATGAAAGTGACTGGTTGAGAAGTGATGGAAATGAATGTAGAAGGAAGTAGAGGACGGGGAAGACCGCGAAAGACTTGGCTAAAGATGGTGTGAGAAGAAATGCAGGCAAGGGGGTTAACAAGGGGAGATGCAGAAAATAGGGCAAAATGGAGAAGATTGTCATGGGGACCGCAAGGCTAATCCTCGCTCTAGCAGGGAAAATGGCCTTTAAAATGCATGTTGTTGTTTTTAACATTATCATGTGTGTAACCATTCCATGTGTAACAGCATCCCATATATAACATCATCCCGTGTGTCACAGCATCACGTGTGTAACAGCATCACCTGTGTAACATCATCATGGATGTAACATCATGTGTGTGACATAATCACGTGTGTAGCATCATGTGTGTAACAGCATCCCATATGTAACATCATCATGTGTGTAACAGCATCCCATGTATAACAGCATCCCATATGTAACATCATGTTTGTAACAGCATCCCATGTGTAACAACACCAGGTGTGTAACAGCATCCTATGTGTAACAGCATTCCATGTGTACCATTATCATGTGTGTATCATCACGTGTAAAACAGTATCCTATGTGTAACATTATCATGTGTGTAACAGCATCCCCTGTGTAACAGCATCCCGTGTGTAACAGTATCCCATGTGTAACAGCATCCCATATGTAACATCATCCCACATGTAACATCATCCCATGTGTAACATCATCCCATGTGTAACAGCATCCAGTATGTTACATCATCCCGTGTGTAGCAGCATCACGTATGTAACATGTGTGTAACATCATCCGCCGCCCACCACAAAATGGTGGTGCAACATCTGGCTGCCGAGGTTCAACTTGTTGAAAAAGAGGGCAAAATATCCTGGTTACCAAAATTAATTTGGCATCAACATGATTGATGCCTGTTATCCCATCATTTTGAAGTGAATGTTGAGCTTTTCAAACGCAGTGCGGTAATTGGCCACCATAAACCGGAGACAGACGAACGCACGGACAGACACCACAAGTTCACAATATTATACAAGATCGAGGCTCAAGGAAGAGAAAGGATATGGTGGACAAAAGGCGATGTCCTGATGAGTGGGACACTGCTGGACAAACAAGGGAAAATGAACAGGATAGAGGAGAGAGGGAGGGGGAGGAAACAATAACCTGCAGCTTGGGTTCGGTGGGATGAATGGGGGCAAGGTGGCGTTAATGGGGGGTAGAAAACATTGCAGGTAGGGATGGGGGATGACAGAAAATGGTGGTGCATCACCTTGTGGAAAGGTTGGCGGAAAGGAGGAATGGTTGCGATCAAACTATCTCTGGAATCGTATCAAACAGGATGTCCCCCTGGCGATTCGAAGAAAGCATTTTGGGGTGAAGACTCAACCGGTACAAGCATGCAAGAACGTTCGAGGACCGTCGACCATTTCTTCTTCTTCTTCTTCTTCTGCCATTGCATGACACTTAGATGCCAACCCCGATAGTGCAGATCAGTACAATGCAGGTATGCTCAAGGTGTTGAGCTGAGGTAGGAGTACGTTCTAGTATGTTAGAAGCAACCTTCATCCATTACACGGATCCTACATTGTATCATCAAAAGGATTTTTTGTACAATCTCTCATTCTCTTTCAACACGGAAAGATTAAAGGTGTTTCCCCGACCGCTATCCAAGGTATGTCTGCAAATGTGAAGTCCTCGGTTTTGAGGGAACCCCATCCCCCCTCCCTCAAAGGTATTGGTGCTGATGAGTCATCGCTCACAACTTCGCTCCAGCCAATCGAAGCCAGAGATAGTGGTGAGTGACTGAGACAACCAATGGGTGTTCAGAGTAGCAATGACTGATGAACCAATCGGTGCCACTGTTACATAGACATATGCTTATAAATGCACGATCCCTCACCTTTTCCGATCTTTTGCTGTGAATCACCTTGAGGAGTACAGCACGAAAAGCTTCAGTGTTATTGGTATTATGTCGTGTTTGTTTTGTTGTATTTGGAAGTTCTGTAGTACTAAACATCTTTTGTATACTGAATCGAGGCTCGTGAAAGAGCTGACATTTACTTCACAAACAAATCAACCAGACAAACAAAATATATAAAAAGAGGGAGCGGAAGACAAGAGAAGGGGAAGCACACAAACACTTGAGGGCACACAACATTTAAGAGCAGGGAGATGTGTGGGAGGGAGAGGGCTTGGGGGTAGGGGGGTGGCAGAGTATCAAACACAAGGACACCAAGGACTTCCAGGACAGAAGTTGGTATTTCAAAAAAGTGGAATTGGGGTGAAATTAGCGGGGATAGAAAAGATTAATGTTTTGGATGGGGGAAGATAAGAGATGGTGGTGAACAGCTGTTTTAAAGACCTGGAGGGTGGAGTGGGATTGAAGAGAGTGAGGGAGTTTGTTCCAGAGGCGGGAGAAAAGAGGAATGAAGGAGTGAAGGTGAGCAGAGAGTCTTGATTTTGGCAGTTTAACCATAAGAGGGTTGCAGGCAGATCTTGTGCGACCTGTAGGAATATTTGCTGGACAGAGCCCAGAGAGAGCTGGGGGGGCAAGGCCAGAGAGGAGTCGGTAGAAGATGGAAAGACCACCAACCTGCCTGCGGTGAGTGAGTGAGAGGCCCTTGGAGTTAGCTTCATCGCGGGAGATTCCAATGATTCTGAATGCTTTGGTTTCAACAGCGTGAAGACGAGCTAGGTGTGAGGCAGGTGCACCAGCCCAGAGGGGAGAGCAGTATTCCATTGAGCTGCGGATGAAAGCCTTGTATGTGGTGAGGAGCTCAGGTGTGCCAAGGAAGGACTTCGCACGACGGAGGATGCCCAGTCGGCGACTGGCTTTGGAGGCCAGATTTGAAATGTGGTTTTCCCAGGAAAGATCATGGCAGATAGTGAGACCCAAAAGCTTGAGTGACAGAACTTCGTGGAGAGGATTATTCAGAAAGTGGATGGGAGGGTTGTCCAGTCGGTCTTTTCGGAGAGACATCATAAGAGTGTGAGATTTGTCAGGATTGAAAGACATGTTCCACTTGTATGCCCAGTCTGTGATTTTGTCCAGGTCTGCAGAGAGTGAGGAGGCTGCAGACTGCCGATCTGAGGGATGAAGAATGGAGCGACAGAGAGTAGAGTCATCAGCAAAGAGATAGAGAGGATTTTCAAGAGAGTCAGAGAGATCATTGATGAAGACCAGAAAAGCACAGGGCCCAGAACACTGCCTTGGGGAACTCCAGCCTGAACAGGAAGAGGAGATGAGAGAAACCCATTCAGGGCCACACGTTGACTACGACTAGAGAGGAAGTCCGCCAGCCATGCGTGGAGATTTCCATGGATACCAAAAGAGGAGAGTTTGGTGAGCAGAGCGGGGTGCCAGACCGTATCGAAGGCACGTGATATGTCAAGGGAGACAGCTCTAATTTCCTGTTTGGCATTGAGGACCTCCATCCATTGTTGAGAAAGCAGAAGCAGCATGTCCAGAGTAGAGTGACCAGGTCTGAAACCAAATTGATGATCAGAGATCAAGCCATTGGAGAAGAGGAAAGATTTCATATCTGAAGCAATGATGGATTCCATGACTTTGCTGATAATTGGGAGAAGGCTGATTGGTCTGTAGTTGCTGGGATCTGTTTTTGCACCTTTTTTGTGCAAAGCGGTGATGTTGGCAGATTTCCAAGCAGATGGCAGATGACCTTGAGCAAAAGAGAGGGTGAAGAGAACAGAGAGAGGGAGTGAAAGAGCGGAAGAACAGGATTTTAGGACCCGTGGGCTGATGCCGTCAGGTCCAGTTGCAGAATCAGAGTCGAGGGTTGACAGAAACTTTTCCACCTTGTCAGGAGGAAAGGACACAGAGTCCAGGAGCAGCTGGGTACGGTGGGTACAGAGAGGGATGGGTTTGGGACACAAGATTTAGAGGCAAACACAGAGTTGAGGCATTCAGCTTTTTCACGTGCGGAATCAGCCGTGTGGCCGTTTGAGGTGAGGGAGGGGATGGAGGGGGAACAAACACCAGAAACAGATTTGACCAGACGCCACCAGGATTTGGAAGAGGGAGACAGATAAGAGAGTTCTGTCCTGACAACGGAGAGATATTGTTTCCTGGCTCTCCTGAGGGTGGACACACACTTGTTTCGGGCTTTGTGAAAGGAAATGAGATTATCTGTCTGTTTCAGGATTGAGTGATTATGATTGAGTAAATGAGTGATTATCAGGAAGATCTGTTTCTTTATCTTGAATGATAAATAGAATGTAGATAAGTAAGTAGAATAGATAAGATCATAAGATGAGATAAGAATAGATAAGATAGGATCATAAGAATAGATAAGATAAGATAAGATCATAAATAGAAAAGTAGAATGGCACTCAGTCGAGCATCCTTTTGACCTCACAAATAATTAGTGGTTGAATTCAGTGACCTGATATGCAAATCATCTTCATAGTTTAAGTTCATTGGATGAAAATTGCCAATTTTAGAAATTCGGCCTATGTTGACCTTTTGGCTGATGTTGATCTCAAAAATAGTTGGTGGTTGGTTTCAGTATGCTGATATGAAAATCCTATTCAGATTTCAAGTCAAGCGGATAAAAATTGAGGATTTTAGAAATTTGAAAAAAAGTGGTTGACCTTTGGCCTGTTGACCTTTTGGCCTATGTTGACCTTAAAAATAGTTTGTGGTTGAATTCAGTTCACTGATATGTAAATCCTATTCAAATTCCAAGTCAATCGGATGAAAATTGAGGATTTTAGAAATTTGAAAAAAGTGGTTGACCTTTGGCCTATGTTGACCTTTTGGCCTATGTTGGACCTTTTGGCCTATGTTGACCTCAAAAATAGTTGGTGGGTGGTTTCAGTAAGCTGATATGCAAATCCTATTCAAATTCCAAGTCAATCGGATGAAAATTGAGGATTTTAGAAATTCGAAAAAAGGTGGTTGACGTTTGGCCTATGTTGACCTTTTGGCTTACGCTGATCTCAAAAATAGTTGGTGGTTGAATTCAGTTAGCCGATATGTAAATCCTATTGACATTTCAAGTCAATCAGATGAAAATTGAGGATTTTAGAAATTCAAAAAAAAAGTTGTTGATATTTGGCCTATGTTGACCATATTACCTCAAAAATAGTTGGTGGTTTCAGTTCGCCGATATGTAAATCCTCTTCAAATTTCAAGTCAATCGGATGAAAATTGAGGATTTTAGAAAGTCGAAAAAGTGGTTGACCTTTGGCCTATGTTGACCTTTTGACCCCAAAAATATATAGGATTTTGTGAAAATAGTTTCGTAAAAGTTTCGTGAAAATCGGTTTAAAATTGTGACCTGTAGGCAAGTATAAGTGAGCGGACAGACAAACACACACACAAACCGGAGTGATCAACATACTTGTCATTTTTTTTGTTGTTTGCCAAGTAATGGACCGACAGACAGACAGACAGACAGACACGGCTCCTTTTATAATCAAAGGGAGGCGAAAAACACCCCTCCCTTTGTGTAAGGGATCGTTTTTCTGTATGCAGCTTTAAGCATTACTCCCACTTATTTATACATAATGTTGATCAGACAATCACAAACAAAACACAAAAAAGAAACCAGAGCTACAAAGAACAAAGGTACTTTGTCAGATTTGCCCAAACATCTCTATCAGCTACGATGGATTTCAGTTTGTCCGGATGCGGCCTACCCAGTGTCGCTGCAGACAATATTAATCAACGTCAGGTTCGCGCGACCAACTCTCCTTTCTGATGGCTTCCACAGTAGGAAACTATTTGCTGGTTCTTCTTCGTGCCGGAGGACATGACCCACCAATCTCAAACGCCTCTTCCTCGCACCATCAGAACATTTTGGCAAATCAGCATATAGTTCAATGTTTGTGACGTGGTCTTACCAACGGATGTTGAATGTTTTACGGAGGCTCTTGGTGTAGTTGGCTTGCCATCGATTTTACTTGTCATGCTACTAGTCAGCGTCCACGACTCATCCATACAGTAAGATCGATTCAACTGTAGCTTTACAAAGACGGTTTTGGTGCTCCGTTGCAGCAGGACGCACCATACTTTCTCAAGCTAGTTTGCTGCTGCCCACACCTGTCCAATGCGGCACCTGACGTCATAGGCAGTGTTAGTATATGAGCTAAGGTATTTGAAGGCTTGAACTATCTCGAGCACTTCACCATTTGCTGCCCTGAGAGTTCGTTGTTCATTCGGTCGACGATGTATGTGCATGTACTTTGTTTTTGAGGCATTGATCAGAAGACCGACTTTGCTGGCTGTATCTTCCATTCTTGATAGGATGTCCTGTGCATCTTGTAGTGAATCAGCAGGTGCAGCGATGTCATCAGCGTAGTCGAGGTCAAATCGTTTCTGAATTTCAGAAGTCACTGCTTTCTTCGTACATTGAGGTAATATGTTCCAAATTTCAGCAACGTCCATTTATTCATTCTTGAGTCTTATTTAGAAAACCCTCGAAATCATGTTTGTGTCTGTCCGTACGTCCGTCCGTCCTCCCAAAATGTGTTGGCGCTCATATCTCAAGGATTATACATTGAAACTAGTTGAAACTTGGAATATACATTGGCCAATAGGTCTAGTTAACGGCTTTCGAAACAAATTCCATCTAAGTGCTATAGTTTTGCTTTTGTTTTGCCAAGAAAAAGCCCCTTTATATAAGGGTACGTGCCATGTGGCAAAGTATAGCAAAGAAGGGACATTACATAGTTTGTAGAAAATGCCAAATAATACAAAATAAGGGGCATTCAAAAAAATCTCATGTGCATGCTGGACTAGTGTTCTGAGGAGGAACCAAGTAATGCTCCAGAAAAGTTCATATAAAGGGGCACCCTACATCTGGCAAATAAAATACATTTACTTCTTCATGCAAGTGTATGAATTAAATTGGCGCCCCTTCAAATTGGCAAATTGGTGCCCCCCCCCCCCCCCAAAATCCTGTGTACAGTGGTGGTTGGTAGTCCCAGTTCTCTGAATGCAAAATCCTGTGTACAGTGGTGGTTGGTAGCCCCAGTTCTCTGGATGCAAAATCCTGTGTACAGTGGTGGTTGGTAGTCCCTGTTCCCTGGATGCAAAATCCTGTGTACAGTGGTGGTTGGTAGCCCCAGTTCTCTGGATGCAAAATCCTGTGTACAATGGTGGTTGGTAGTCCCAGTTCTCTGGATGCAAAATCCTGTGTACAGTGGTGGTTGGTAGTCCCAGTCCTCTGGATGCAAAATCCTGTGTACAGTGGTGGTTGGTAGTCCCAGTTCTCTGGATGCAAAATCCTGTGTACAATGGTGGTTGGTTGGTAACATTAAATGCATTATCCATTAAAAAGTCATTAAAGGGGAACCCAAATGCTCAGACCACCTTGGCACTAATCTATCCCTTGATACTCGGTGTATTATTGATACTTGTATTAATAATAACCACGAAATCCGCACCCCCACCACTCACAATCCCCCATCAATGGTCATCCTAGCTAAGAATACCCACGACCATCCCACCCCATTCCCCACAATCCCCCATCAACGGTCATCGCAGCTAACAATATCCACGACCATCCCACCCCCATTCCCCACAATCCCCCATCAACAGTCATCCCAGCTAACAAAATCCACGACCATCCCACCTCCATTCCCCACAATCCCCCACCAACAGTCATCCCAGCTAACAATATCAACGACCATTCCACCCCCATTCCCCACAATCCCCCATCAACAGTAATCCCAGCTAACAATTTCCACGACCATCCCACCCCCATCCCCCACAACCGCCATCAACCGTCACCCAAACTAACAATACCGACAACGACCCCACACCACCCTCCTCCTCCGCCACCACCCCCCCCCCCCCCCGCAATCTTCCCACAATCCCCCATCAACTGTCACCAAGCTAACAATACCCATGACAACCCTACACCCCTCCACCATCTCCCAACAAACCCCCATCAACCATCACCCGAGCTAACAATACCCACGACCACCCCAAAACTCTCCTCCACCATCCCCCCACAATCTCCCCACAACCCCCCATCAACCGTCACCTGAGCTAACATTACCCATGACCACCCAATCCCTCCCCCCCCCCCCTCCACCATCCCCTACTATCCCCCATCAACTGTCACCCTAGCTAACAATACCCATGACCACCCCACCCCTACCCCGCACAATCCCCCATCAACCGTCATCCCTGCAAATAATACCTATCTCCACCCCGCACACTCCCTTCCACCAACCCCCACAACCCCCATCAACTGTCACCCAAGCTAACAATACCCATGACAATACCACACCCCCCCTCCTCTGCCATCCCCCCACAATCCTCCATCAACTGTCACCAAGCTAACAATACCCACAACCACCCCACACCACCCCACCCGCACACTCCCCCATCAACTGTCACCCCAGCTAACAATGCACATGAGCACCTCACACCACCACCACACCTTCCCTACCGCAATATCCCATAGACCACCAGCCACACAATATCCACCACTATCACACACCCCTCCTCAACCCGCCATCAACTATCACCCCCAGCATCCCACACCCCTGCACAATCCCCCATCAACTATCACCTCCACAATACTCACCACCATCCCACACCCCTCCACAATCCCCCATCAACGATCACCTCCACAATACCCCCCACAATCCCCCATCAACCGTGTACCTGGGTGGTGTAAATGTGAGTCTGTTCTGCATCGTGTCTGTGTAATGATTGGTCTTACCAGCATTATGTGCAGAAGTTTTGCTAGGACACAATTTTTTCTGGTGACATGGGCGTTTGGAAATGGAATTTGGTGGTGCTGATACTCTTGCTGTGTGTGCTCTTGCAGGGATGGACATTGAGCCACTGTCGCTGTTTCCCAATATGACTACTGACTGTACACCGGTTGCTGTTAAATCGCGACGCTACTCACGGGCTGACACGCACTTCATTGCGGAAGAGACTGCGCGGAAGCTTACTCCTAAACCTAAAGGAAGGTATCATAGAACCTAGTCGGTCGCCCTGGCAGGCCCAAGTTTTGGTGGTACGAACCGAATCACACCGCAAATGCATGGGAATTGACTATTCGCAGACGATTAATCGGTTTACCCAATTGGACGCCTACCTACTCCCGGGAATGGATTCCCTGGTACGACAGGTGGTACAGTACTCGGTCTATAGCACTCTCGATCTATGTAGTGCATATCATCAGATTTCCATCTCCGCGGCAGATCGCATCTACACTGCGTTTGAATCCGGACAGAGGTTGTACCAGTTCACCCGGCTACCTTTCGGGGTCACGAATGGGGTTCGTGCTTCCAAGGGGCCATGGATGACCTCATCGCTAAGGAGAATTTAACCGATGTCTTTGTTTATCTGGATAATCTCACGGTTTGCGGGTACGACAAATAACATCATGATGCTAATCTGAAGCGCTTCCTCGAGGTTGCGCACAAGTATCGACTGACTATGAACGAGGCTAAATGTCGCTATTCTGCTCGCATGATAGATCTCCTGGGGTACACCGTGACCCATGGCTCTATCGCTCCGGATAAGGAGCGTCTGCGACCTTTGCTCGACATGGCCCCACCCCGTGACCGTGCTTCATTGAAGCGTGCTCTCGGGCTGTTTGCTCATTATTCTAAGTGGGTTCAAAAATTTTCCAAGAAGCTTCGCCCGCTTGTGGATTGCGATGCGTTCCCCATGAGTCACGCTGCTAAGGCCGCTTTTCATGGCCTGAAGTCCGACATCGCTGGTGCCGCTTTGTCGACGATTGACGAAAACAAGTCCATTGTTTTGGAAAGCAATGCGTCGGACCACGCGATAGCTGCGACACTCTCTCAAGGGGGACGCCCTGTGGCCTTCTTTTCAAGGACTCTCTCCTCCGCGGAACGGAGACATTCATCTGTCAAAAAGGAGGCGTATGCCACCGTCGAGTCGATCAGGCGTTGGCGTCCATATTTGCTCGGACGATGTTTTCAAATCATCACAGATCAACAGAGTGTTGCCTTTATGTACGACACGCAGCATGCTCAACGCATTAAGAATGAGAAAATCACTCGCTGGCGGATCGAGCTCGCCGATTTCTGTTACAAAATCAAATATCGCCCGGGGTGGGATAACCTCGTTGCCGATGCTTTATCACGGCCTGCGATGTGTGCGAGCCTCACCTCTTTTGAGGATCTGCGTGTTCTTCATGACACCTTGTGCCATCCGGGCGTGACGCGTTTTGCTCATTATGTGCGCAGTCGTAACTTGCCCTATTCTGTTGAGGATGTTCGTCGGCTCTGTCGCACTTGTTCCGTTTGCGCTGAACTCAAACCTCGCTTCTACGACCCTCCGATGGGTACGCTGGTCCAGGCCACTCGGCCGTGGGAGAGATTAGCAATGGACTTCAAAGGACCCCTGCCGGCTTCACCGGCTTCCAGTAATTCTCGTTATCTACTCACGATCGTTGATGAGTTCTCTAGATTCCCTTTTGCTTTCCCGTGTGGTGATATGTCTGCTGCTACGGTTATTCGGTGTCTGCGGAACTTGTTTTCTATGTTTGGGAATCCGGCCTATGTGCACACTGATCGAGGTGCGGTGTTCTTGTCCCAGGATGTGAGGAACTTCTTGCTCCAGCATAATGTCACTCAAGCTATACTACTCCGTATAGGCCACAGGCGAATGGACAGGTGGAATGCTTTAATTGCATTATATGGAGGGCTGTTACTCTGAGCCTTAAGTCCCACGGACTAGGACTGGACCAATGGGCTTGGGCACTACCCGGGGCATTAAGCTCGATCAGGACTTTATTGTGCACCGCTACAAATCAAACTCCCCCATGACCGTATGTTTCGTTACCCGCGGCGTTCGGGCAGTACCCGAACTTTACCGGGTTGGCTTGCTGAGCCGGGACCGGGACCGGCTTTTCTCAAACGCGCGGTTCGCACGAGTAAATATGACCCGCTTGTAGACAAGGTGCATGTTCTCCAAGCCAATCCCGAGCATGCTCGTGTGCTGTTGCCCAATGGACGGGAGTCTACGGTCTCGGTACGCCATCTGGCCCCATGCGGGGATGTTGACGAGCCGGCTTACGACACAGTTTATCCGACAATGGAGCATCTACCGGCTTCCTCACCGCTACATGCACCCGATCTGGCTGGCCCTGTGGGGCCACCGCCGTCACCCGATTTAGGCAGATACTCCGATGCGGGGGATTCCGGCATTGGGGATGTGGTACCCAGTGGTTACCGGACCCGCGCCGGGAGAGAAATTCGCCGCCCCGACCGCTATGGTTGGACTGACTGACATGGACGGTTGCTAACTGATTACTCTGCTACTATGCTTTGCTAGCTTGATTTCAGCCCTAGTGGTAGTGTAGTTTTAACAGAGGGGAGAATGTAATGAAATTGTGTCGAAGTTGAACCCGGGTGCTATGCTGGCTCCGACCACTGAGGGGCTTCCATAAGAATTCGGACGGACATCGCTCCGATTCATTCCTGTGACATTTATCCTGTGTGGTAGTGCATATACAAATGGTGTGTATTGCTAGATGTTCCAAGCTTACTTGTTGCTTGTACCAATTGCCAATTCATTATTACTTCTATGATAACGGTATACTGATATTACTCTTGCCGATTTCTTACAGGTGTTACTAGAGATCGATTCTGAATTAAACCTACTATTGGGACAATGTTGTAGATCTGATTTTTACAACAGTCTGTGCTGCATTTTTTCTGGAGTAATATAACTGATTTATCAATTAATATAAAATTCCTGATAAACTGTTAATTGAACGGAAAAACAAACCTACCAATCTGTAGTGAACATTCTACAGCGTTTTCTTCTGCACTACGAACATAACACTGCTATCTTCACCAACACCATCTTCATCTGATTCGTTTGCCCAAGGTTCCAAACGATACAGATCTTCAATTCTCCCGAAAGTTTTTCCATCACTAATTTTGTCTCCAATATTTTCTTCAAAATCCCACTGATCAGTTTCAACACACCGAGAACCTTCAAAGTTGCTAATGACGATGGATTCAGTATTGCAAGCCGAGCTCGACACACGCTGTTCTCTACGTAAACCACCATTAGCATCAAGGTGAGTTCATAGTGTGACGTCACTGGCGAAATTGAAAATCCACATTCAAGATCTTTTTTCGACATTTTGTGATTCGCAAAAAAAAATTGTAAAAGGATTTTCTCTTTAAATTAGACGGTGATTTTCATTGGTTTTCAGAAGAAGAAGAAAATTGCCTTTGGGTTCCGTTTAGCATCCGCACAGTGTCCCAAAGTTACGGGAACTTGAGGGAGGCCACATGAAGGAATGTGAGAGAAGGATAGGTGAGGACAGGTTGGAAAAGGGAAGGTGAGGGCAGGTTGGAAAACGGAAGGTGAGGGCAGTGTGGAAGTACAGAGAAATATAAATTCATATTTGTTAGGGTCGGCGAATTATGCAGGTAGTTAAATTGTACTGCAATATAAAGGATTCTCAAATCGTGCAAGGAGGGGGTGTGGGGAACTCGGAGCAAGCAGTCGACCATCTGTAGAATGACCCAGTGACCTTCAGCGATGGTGGACGCGGAGTTCGGAATGTATCCCACCATTCGGGGGATTTTTATCAGTTCTTTGTGTCCTCCGTAATGGAAACCAGATGGACTATCTTGCCCGAAAGGCTGGCGTAAAGTGACTTCGGAATTCCACTGGAGCGAGATGAAAGCAGCTAAGGTCTACTTAAGGAGAGAAGGCTCCGAGGCTGTCGGAGCAGAAGGAAGAAGGGAGACGATGCGACGCACGACGATGCGTCATGTTTTTATTTATAAAGTATAACTGTATTTTCGTGTAAATATTCTTTGCAAGATTTAAATAAATCTATATTTAAATTGGGTGAGTCTCATTGAGTTTTTGGCTGAGAAATGTCCAAAAAAGATGTCACAACAAGTGGTGGCCCTGTACGTGGTTACAACGCTGGGGAAGATCAGCAGTGGTTCGCACAAGCCAAGGTATGAAAAGTCTGCTTGTGTGTCCGATGGTTTTTTATATATTGTTGCGGAACCCAACGTCGGCCTATGGTTCCCCTTTGAGGGGGGATTAGTCCCTTCGCTTGTCACTGACCGACGTGGTCCCTGAAGCTGCACCGCGACCTCCGGAAAGGCCGGTGAGCAGCTTCGTTCGTGACCGCGGATAAGATGTTAATTTGCCGAGCGGATGGCAGCCGCGGCCTGAACCGTTAACAAAGACTAACCCGATTCTGAACGTTGGCCAAATCGTGCCACAGGTATTCAATTTGGAAAAGACAAAGACGACGGATGTGAAGAAGAAGAAGACAAGAGGTAGGAAATATGAATATGATTTATTATTACTATTTACAATCAAAAGAAACCAAGGAGAAGGAAGGATAATAAAATAAAGGCAGAAAGAGGGACGGACCAGAAGGACACAGTGAAACTTAGCTTACCTATGCAGTCTTACTTAACCCAGGACAGAACAAACAAAGACGGACTCACACGAATGGGGAATGGAGGCAGGAACGATTGGCTGGAATGGTTTGGGACGGCAGAGAAGGGGAGGAAGGTCTAACGGGAACCGGAGCTGGAGCTTGATCCCGCACGGGACGTCGGGCGGGACCTCGAAGGCCACCGATGCCACCGCAATCTGGTTCCCGCGGGGTAACGGGTCGGAGCTGCCTGGTGGAGCCCACGCTGCCTGGTGGAGCCAAAGCTGCTGGTGGAGCCAAAACTGCCGGTGGAGCCAAAACTGCTGGTGGAGCCAAAACTGCTGGTGGAGCCAAAACTGCTGGTGCAGCCAAACTGCTGGTGGAGCCAAAGCTGCTTCTCTGGCTCACCTCAGGACGCGTCTCCCTTCTTTCTCCGAGGGCTCGTCTCAACTCATCTGCCGTCTCTGGCGCAACTCACGGTGGAGGCTGATGCAACAGGTTTTATAACCCCGCCCTCTTGAGCCATACCCACTCATTCTTGGTTGGTCGTAGGGGCTTCTTGGCTCCACCTCTTGATGATGGTGTGCGGGCCATGCCCTTCTTCTCCGAGTTGGAGCACATGGGCAATGGCAGCGAATGCAGTTGGCAATAGAGGCTTTGGGAATGGGGCTTTGGGAATGAAAATGAAAGGGGATCTATCTATTTGAATTCGGTGCAATGGAGTATTTATTAATGGAAGACAAAGCCTTAACCTAATACACAGAATAAGGAAATAACTACCAACAAGCAGGAAATCTATGATTGGCTAACGTGATTGTATATGACCGAATTAAGGGATGCCCTTTTGACCTTTATACACAACTGGAGGAAGGAGGGAGATATTTTACAATGTACTACACAAAAAAATAAAAAAACACAATTCTCATATCCACAACAATATATTCTGCTAGTCTTCAAAAAGTGTGTGCAAAATTGAACCTAGTGTGACTGAATTTGGACGCAATGAACACATATCTAGAGCGATTATCCGACCTTTTTACGATTTTCTGTAAATACGTCTTCCAATGTGCGGGTGGAATTGGCCGCGACTCCCATCATTCCCATTGATAGCGCTAGGATCGGATGATCTGGTTGGTTAGATGGGGCGTTCCCCGTTCCCCGCATGGATCCGCGTCCAGCCTCGCCGATGCCCCACGCTCGGATCGACGGCCGAGAGGCTCACCGCATGCACCACGCTCACGGCTACGGCGCACGGGTTTAACCACGGAGCTGCGAGTACCCACTTAGACCAAACCCCGGAGACGGCGCACGGTCGAACGCGCGACACAGGGCTCATGGGTTCCGATGTTCGCTCACCCGAGAGCGTGCAGCACGCACCCGGTTGCGCCTGATTAACCATATTGTGCATGCATGGTATGTGCGGGCCGCACACATCAGTGCGGGCAGTACGAATCAGCACAGGTAACGCACGTACATAGTATTTGTATGTGAACATGATTTTGCATTTCAGCGATTGAGAATGGAGTTAAATCGCACTGTAAATGTGCGCTTTGGCGCGTAAATTGTGGTGAGAGACACCTGCATTTCATTGGCGGAGCCGTGAGCTCCACGGTCCATTTAACGAGCGAGCGAGCGAACGCCGACTGATTACATACACGCTGTGATAGACAGCCAATGAACACAAGCGCTCAACATAGACTAATCCGTGCAGTCTATC
Source organism: Myxine glutinosa (assembly GCF_964187855.1). NCBI lineage: Eukaryota > Metazoa > Chordata > Myxini > Myxiniformes > Myxinidae > Myxine > Myxine glutinosa. The sequence goes on along the minus strand of NC_136261.1, from coordinate 2,205,174 downwards.
ACATATCTGTTTATTTCGTGCCTTGTATTGCGTAATATCTTGCGTTTTGAGATTATTACAGACACGTTCAAATTCTAGACAAATGAGATATGATCCAGGCCTAAATAACGAAACCACTCGCAACTTTTTCGACCTTGTGGTTGTTTCAGAAAAACCCGGTAAAGGACGTGTTCGTTACAATATCGAAGCGAAGGATCACGTGACTGATATGTTCGTCTTGATGCGTAAGTTGCAAAACACGCTGGTCAAAGTGTGTGTAGACGTTGATTACATGTACACACATACGGTACGTGCAGGCCAGACGCACTTAAACCATCGCTCTACGGTCCATCGGACGCGCGCACGAGCAGACGCTTCGTGCACACACACTCGAGCCTTGCGCGATCGTTCTGATGCCCGTCAGCCGCGCGACACAGCGCTCTCATCGCCGTGAACGTTGAGCGCGCGAGGCACAACACATGGTTCATGCACATGCTCAAATATACACGTACCGGTACACAGTACGCACGGGCGGAATGCGCAACATGTTCCATCGCTTCGCTGGTTGAAGCGTACGTGAGCACCATTTTGAGCACTACATATGCAAATCCACAATTAATGGCAAATGACTTCATGTTTTCTTGTGGACATATTATGTACTCATTTAAGCAGCGCAAATGTTTCTTCCCATGCAAATGTCCTGCGCATTCCTTTAATCCTCTCTCCCCATCCTTTTCTACCCCCAATCCCTCCATTCCATCCCGTCCCCAGTTTTTTACCTTCCTGCTTCCCTTCATACCCCTCCATCCCCACCATCTACCTCCCATCCTCCTCTTACACCTCCTTTGGTGAAGAGTGTTGTTTGTGGGTCTGCTCCCTCTGGGCGTACTTGTATGGATTGGTGTACTCGTTTTTGTGGCGTATTTGTTGATGCGGCACCTTGTCACCTTGTCACCTGTCACCTGCGGCACCCTCTCTAAATGATATTTTATGGAGGTTGATGGTTCGTGTAAGGTATATCGACAGACTACGATCGATTGCAGTACACGTTTATTGACTTTCCCGATACAGATAAAAGGGCGGTGTATAAGTAAAGAAAAAAGTAGAGAAAAAAAATCCAGAAGTGAAAATTGCGCAAATGTTTCTTCCCATGCAAATGGGAAGAAGTGAAAGAAGTGAAAGTGAAAGTGTGAAAATTTCAAAATTTCACATCCAGAAGTGAAAATTGCATGCTTGCGCGGTGACGTCATAATGTTCCTTGTCATAGAAGTCGATTTTCGTGGCTTTTGCCCTAAAACGCATTGCAACATTCAGCATTGTCACAAGCAGATGACCTTGTGATATAGAATCTAATGTCCTCTTTCAAACGTATATAGATTTGAGCGATAATGAAATACGACCCGCTAAAGTGAGGTGGTCTTATGCAGATAAAAGGCGGTGTTTTTATACTCGTATTAAAACCTATGGTGGCTTAATCTTAAAGATGAGTCGCCGTTGGTTACCTGACAGGAGTAAATTCCCTGTCAGAGGATCAAGGGGTCTTACTCCTATTGAGAGGAGTGGTCCCAAGTGAATGACCATGCATTGTGGCCCCTCGGGGGCATGATGCATGCGTTTGAATGACCATGCGCTTCCCTCTTGGGGTTGAGGCGTATGTGTATTGTTATTGGGACAGCCTTGTTGACGTTGTGCCTTGACCATGGGGTCAAGGTGCATGTCCGAGGCTGTTCAAATGTTTGGACTTTTTACCTTTTTTCACATGCAAAAAAGGCAGGCCTTGACTGGGGCCCTAAAACAGTCGCCGTTGGTTACCTGACAGGAGTAAATTCCCTGTCAGAGGATCAAGGGGTCTTACTCCTATTGAGAGGAGTGGTCCCAATTGAATGACCATGCATTGTGGCCCCTCGGGGGGCATGATGTATGCGTTTGAATGACCATGCGCTTCCCTCTTGGGGTTGAGGCACATGTGTATTGTTATTGGGACAGCCTTGTTGACGTTGTGCCTTGACCATGGGGTCAAGGTGCACGTCCGAGGCTGTTCGAATGTTTGGACTTTTTACCTTTTTTTCACAAGCAAAAAAGGCAGGCCTTGACTGGGGCCCTAAAACAGTCGCCGTTGGTTACCTGACAGGAGTAATTTCCCTGTCAATGGATCAAGGGGTCTTACTCCTATTGAGAGGAGTGGTCCCAATTGAATGACCATGCATTGTGGCCCTTCGGGGGCATGATGCATGAGTTTGAATGACCATGTGCTTCCCCCTTGGGGCTGAGGCTCATGTGTATTGTTATGGGGACAGCCTTGTTGACGTTGTGCCTTGGCCATGGGGTCAAGGTGCATGTCCGAGGCTGTTCAAATGTTTGACTTTTTACCTTTTTTCACAAGCAAAAAAGGCAGGCCTTGATTGCTGGCCTCAAAAGCAGTTGCCATTGGTTACCTGACAGGAGTAATTTCCCTGTCAGTGGATCAAGGGGTCTTACTCCTATTGAGAGGAGTGGTCCCAATTGTATGACCATGCATTGTGGCCCTTCGGGGGCATGATGCATGAGTTTGAATGACCATGTGCTTCCCCCTTGGGGCTGAGGCGCATGTGTATTGTTATTGGGACAGCCTTGTTGACGTTGTGCCTTGACCATGGGGTCAAGGTGCATGTCCGAGGCTGTTCAAATGTTTGACTTTTTACCTTTTTTCACAAGCAAAAAAGGCAGGCCTTGCGCAGGCCCTAAAAGCGTTGCCATTGGTTACCTGACAGGAGTAATTTCCCTGTCAGTGGATCAAGGGGTCTTACTCCTATTGAGATGAGTGGTCCCAATTGTATGACCATGCATTGTGGCCCTTCGGGGGCATGATGCATGTGTTTGAATGACCATGTGCTTCAGCCTTGGGGTTGAGGCGCATGTGTATTGTTATTGGGACAGCCTTGTTGACGTTGTGCCTTGGCCATTGGGTCAAGGTGCACGTCCAAGGCTGTTTAAATGTTTGACTTTTTACCTTTTTTCATTGTAAAAAAGGCAGGCCTTAGCTGTGGCCTCATAACAGTTGCTTGTGGCCCCTCGGGGTCAGGATGCATGTGTTTGAATGACCATGTGCTTCAGCCTTGGGGTTGAGGTGCATGTGTAATGTTAATGGGACAGCCTTGATAGACGTTGTGGCTTGGCCATGGGGTCAAGGTGCACGTCCAAGGCTGTTCAAATGTTTGATTTTTTAAACCTTTTTTCATCGTAAAAAAGGCAGGCTTTAGCGCTGGCCTCATAAGCGTTGCTTGTAATTTGCTTGCATTAACCAACAAGATGCATTCTGAATAAAAATGTTTCCGAGATCCAAAATGCTTTTCAGATGCAAATAATTTCTAGAACCTGGGTGTTTCTTTTGTTCGTCATGTCGTTTCTTCTTCTTCTTCAATAACAAATGGAAGAAGAAGAAGAAGATGTCTGACAGGCCCTGTATTTTTGGTTTGGTTAATTGCAACTGGTCGATCTAACTGGTCGATGGGTTCCAAGTTTACATCCAGTATGGCGGAGGACATATTCATTGATGCGGCACTCTCTCAAAAGGTTATTTAATGGCATTCGCGTACACCCAAGTTATTCTTTATCAATTTACAAGGCAGGAGTGTGTGCGTATGGTGACGTCATTACGTTTGACCATCATGTTAGAAAGAAGTTGTCTGATTATCTTGCATCAATTACTGTGATATGTGGGAAAAACAATATCATGCGTGGAATTTTTAAACAAATAAGTCTAAATTGTCAACAAAATATCGTGAGTTAAAAGGATCTATATTATAATAGCCGTAGATGATTCTGTCTGTCTGTCTGTCTGTCTATCTGTTGGGTGTCTGTCCGGGGTGTGGCTTACTCGGTTTGCAGAGTAGCTCCACCCATAGCTCCACCCATTCTGGGAGTGGCTATAAACAAATATCCACCATTTTATTAACTCGCATAGCTTTGAGTCCTGTTTTGTAGGCCCGTGGTGTCTTGCTCTCCCCCAGTTTTATTTCAAATCAAATTCGATAAATCATTTCATTTTTCACAGTCGCTAACATAGTTTTTGACTCGGTTGAAAAAAAACGGGAAGAAAATCCGATGAAAGTTGCCGTTTATAGAACGAAATGAATTCTCAAAGGCCTGTAACTTCAAGGCCATTGAGTCTCTCTCACGCCTTTATCTCCAATCTAACTCACCATATGATTTCATTTTTATCGATGGTTTTACTTTTAGACTCGGTGTCAGCAATAATTGAGAACAATCCACACACGCGGGAAAATGCAGAGATATATTTTTTAAAATCGCGTCATGGTGTATCATACACCGCCCAACATGACACCGCCGGCAATGTGTCGATATATATTAAAAATTCGCTTTTGCTTTTCCGTTATGATATATTACTATTTCGTTTGATGATAGTCGTCACAAAAACGTCAACAATGATGCCGACATATATTTCTTCGTTTTTATTTCATTCAACATATTAGCCGGAAGTAAAATATGTTTCAGGAAATTACCGAGATATTTCTTCGTTTTTTTTATTAGTTATGTGCGCATACACTTTAAATAGGTTTATTTGAAATCTTTAATTTTCCACAAACATTCCACACACGCGGGAAAATGCAGAGATATATTTTTTAAAATCGCGTCATGGTGTATCATACACCGCCCAACATGACACCGACGGCAATGTGTCGATATCTATTTTAAATTCGATATATCATTTCATTTTTCACAGTCGCTAACATAGTTTTAGACTCGGTTGAAAAAAAACGAGAAGAAAATCCGATGAAAGTTGCCGTTTATAGAACGAAATGAATTCTCAAATGCCTGTAACTTCAAGGCCATTGAGTCTCTCTCACGCCTTTATCTCCAATATAACTCACCATCATGGTTTTAGACTCGGTGTCAGCAACGCGGGAAAACGCAGAGATATATTTTTAAAAATACACCATATCACCGCCCAACAGCCAACAAGTATCATACACCGCCCAACATGACACAGACGTCAACATTTCGACATTATCGCTTTTTCTTTAAACCGAGCCGAACCGAATAAACCGAGTGAATTCACCGTTTACCTTTGATGACAGTCGTCACAAAACGACATATATTTCTTCGTTTTTATTTCATTCAACATTTTTAGCCGGAAGTAAAATTACCGAGAAATTACCGAGTTCAGGAAATTACCGAGACATATTTCTTCGTTTTTTTATTTATTAGTTATTTGCGCATACACTTTAAATAGGTCTATTTGAAATATTAAATTTTCACAATGTAATTTACTTGCTATTTGTCATTTGATAATTATGAGACACTTCCTATTGAGGATCGTGACAATTCATGCGGTGCGTGGAAACTTCCATTTCCAAAATGGATGAAGAACGCAGCCCTGAACAGGATGCAGCAAGAAAACGAATGAGAAGGGCGAACGAGTCCGTCGTCGAACGTCAATGCAGACTTGAACAGGATGCAGCCAGAAAACGAATGAGACGGGAGAACGAGTCCATCGACGAACGTCAATGCAAACTTGCGGGGTCACCCGTGGGAATCCCTCGGGCATGGATGTGTGTGACATTTCGACATATTGAGTTAGATGCTGCACATTCTTTTTACAAAATGGTTACTGGCAAGTCATCAGATCCAGAAATGGTGTAAAAACCACCGTTTAGAGGCCATTTTTCCCCGCAAAGCGGGGGTTTGCCTTTTCGGGGACCGTGGTAGTTGTTGTTTTTTTGTCCCCTTTTTGAAGCAATGTTTTACGGCCGGATGCCCTTCCTGACGCCAACCCTTTTTGCCGCCTTCAACGACAAACAGGGAATTACCAGTGAACTGGTACTCAATTAGCCGACCTCGGAAGGATGACAGGCTGAGTCAACCCCCCTGGCATTAATTCGGCGATCGACCGAGATTCGAACCCAGGATCCTAAGCCGGCACCCTAGCCGCTAGCCCAACACCAGAAATGGTGTCATGAACACAATTTATTTACGCACAAGCACAAAAGCAAGACGGGCCGATTTCCGATTCCGACGGGCCGATTTGGAGCAAGAAAAAGAACGAGACGGGAGAAAAAGGAGAGAAACGAGACGGGGAAAGCCGATTGGAGAGGCGAGTGAGGCGCGATTGGAGAGGAGTGTGAGGCGCGATTGGAGAGGAGTGTGAGGCATGATTGGAGAGGAGTGTGAGGCGCGATTGGAGAGGAGTGTGAGGCACGATTGGAGAGGAGTGATTGGAGGGGAGTGTGAGGCACGATTGGAGAGGAGTGTGAGGCACGATTGGAGAGGAGTGTGAGGCGCGATTGGAGAGGAGTGTGAGGCGCGATTGGAGAGGAGTGTGAGGCGCGATTGGAGAGGCGTGTGAAGGATTGGAGAGGAGAGGAGTGTGAGGGATTGGAGAGGTGAGGGATTGGAAAGGAGAGGGATGTGAGGGTTTGGAGAGGAGAGGAGTGCTGGGTGGAGAGAGGAGAGTGTCAGGTGGAGACAGGAGAGTGTCAGGTGGAGGCAGGAGAGTGTCAGGTGGAGAGGAGTGAGGGGTCACATATTATGTGAAATAAATAAATTGTGTTCATCACACCATTTCTGGATCTGATGACTTGCCAGTAACCATTTTGTAAAAATGAATGTGCAGCATATAACTCAATATGTCGAAATGTCACACACATCCATGCCCGTGGGATTCCCACGGGTGACCCCGCTAGTACAATTATATTTGTATAATATTCATTATTTAGAGAAAAAAAAATACAAGTGCTCTTTAACAGTAAGGTAGGCTCTCACAGATAAAGTCCCAGGATAGAATAGAACATGCTTTAAAGGTAAATCAGACGGGATTTTTAAAGAGACGCCTCTAATGTATCTCTCCGGATTCTTTCTATCTCTTTGTATCTCCTTGTTTGTTTTTCTATTCTTTTTACTGGGTTGAGTAAAACTCACTTGAATTGTAACTTTAGTATTTGGGTTGAGGCTCATATAAGAGCTGACAAATTGAGGTGCTGGCTAAAAAAAAAAATGTTTTGAATCCATGCTTTGAAAATTTATTCAGATTCTGAACATGAAAATTTGAAATTTGAATGCTTTGTGAAACTTGAATGCTTTGTCTGAATGATTTGGTTTTGAATGCTTTGTCTGAATGATTTGGTTTGTTGATGTATGAATCTATGTGATGCATATAAATCATGACTTCCTCTCCCATTCAACATGGATTGGTGTTAGATGCAATTTATCCCTTTCATCATCCATCTTTCTCCATCCCCCACGCCCCCACCCCCACCCCACCAAAAAGGCTGGTGGGTGGTTTGTGAACAATGTATATGGTAGGGTGTGGTCCAGATTAGCGCCATGACAGTTTTTTTTTAGTTTTTTTTTTTTGGGGGGGGGGGGGGGGGGGGTTTTGTTGACCTGACTGAGGCAGGTCTTGCATGGGGTGGAAATATGTCCTGCAGGTAAACGTTATTGTTTTCCCTGAACCATCGGGCATAGCTTCATTCATTCATTCATTCATTCATCGGGCATTAGTCCGTGGGCTGAGTAGGGTTTACATGCACCCCCCCCCCCCCCACAACTTAACTTCCCGGGTATGTCCATGTACCCCCCACCCTAGGGGTTAGGAAAAACCATGTTAACAGAAAAAAAACTCATTCCCTCATAGTTTGACCTCTGGTGACCTCATTAGTGACCTCATTTGCATATAACACATATCATTGTAAAGAGTGTCCCAGGACAAACATTTTGAGGGGTCATATGCAACCATAGGATGACTAGGTAAAAAGTTATGGCCATTTGAATTTCGCCTACCCCTAATTTTCGGAAATCACTGACACAGGGGGGGGGGGGGGGTAACATCAAAATATGCGTGGGAGGTACCTTGGGAATGAGTTTTTTTTCTGGTAACATGGTTTTTCCTAACCCCTAGGGTGGGGGGTACATGCACATACCCGGGAAGTTAAGTTGTGGGGGGGGGGGGGGGTGCATGTAAACCCTACTCAGCCCACGGACTACATGGCATGAGGTGGCATTGCCCCTTGCCATGAGATGTTATGTAGGTAATATTACCATTGACACAGCAATCAGGATTATGGATTTTTGCCAGGATTTTTTCTCAGTGATTTTAAGATTGTTGTGTTAAAACAATTATGATGCCTACACATTGTCATCAATGACATGATTATGATTTTACACACTTGCACAGGTGATGTTGCACCTGTGATGGAAGTTTTCTGTCATTCATATCAACCAATGTAGAGACAATCAAAATTGTTCTGTGCAGACAGACAAGCATACGGGCTTAAATGTAATATCCTCTTTTTTGATGGTAGGATGAGTGGGAGGCATATTTCCGCTCCTTGGAGGGCCCCCAAGAAGCGGCATTGTATTTCCTACTTGTGAAATGAGGAATCGGGCTGTATCGAGCTAAATGGTGTTCTATTGAATTTTATTAGGATTTTTTTGGCTGATGTTTTTTTTTGTTGTTGTGGGTTTGGAACAACATATTATTGTTCTTTTAAGAGAGCTTTTGATTTTCCATTCTCTTCCAGGCTCCTTTGTAAGATTTGATAGGGAAATGGATTAGAGTGGACATCAGAAGTTGAAATGGAAAATAACTATGAATTTCAATAATAATCTGAGTATAGTTGAATTAAATTGTCAATAATTTTTCATCGGTTAGACCTTTTGGCCGAACTTTTTGAGTTAGTTTTCAAAATTGAAGTTGGACCAAATTGGAAAAGGGATTATGCATGTTGTCTTTTAATTGGTTTAAAAGTGAATTCTTAAAAAGGGAGCATTGACATACTTAGGTCGAAATCAGAAGATTGTGATAATAAACTTGATTTTTTGGGGAAAAAATTAATATATTTTTTGATAGAGGAAGATGATTTTTGATTTTGATTTGATTTTTGATTTTGATTTCATTTTTGCTTAGATTTTGATTTCATTTTTGATTTTTTGATTTTGATTTCATTTTGATTTTTTATTTCATTTTTGCTTTGATTTTGATTTCATTTTTTATTTTGATTTCATTTTTGATTTTGATTTTGATTTCATTTTTTTATTTTGATTTCATTTTTGCTTTGATTTTGATTTCATTTTAGATTTTTTCATTTTGATTTTGATTTCATTTTTTATTTTGATTTGATTTTTGATTATGATTTCATTTTTGCTTTGATTTTGATTTCATTTTTGATTTTTTGATTTAGATTTTTTGATTTTGATTTAGATTTTTCATTTTGATTTCATTTTTGTTTTGATTTTTGATTTCATTTTTGAGTTCATTTTTGATTTGACTTTTGGTTTTTGCTTTATGATTTGAATGGAAGATAATTTGGTATAAAAAAAAAAAAAACTTAGAAATATTTAATAGCTCAATTATTGTTAACTAGCCGAAACCCGTGGAACATCCACGGAAGGGAGGATGTGGTGTATGGATAGAGTGTACCGTTATGGATGGCATAGGGGATTTGCTTGTCCGAGTAAGAGTTAGGAAGAAAGATGAGAATGAAGAGTGCGTATATGAACAACGATCGCCGACACCGGCACAAATGCATGCTCTGGATTGTCCACTCAGTGGACGGCTTGCTGTCGCCTTCGCCTGTCCAATCAGCAGACGGCTTGCTTCGCCTTCGCCCAGCAGACGCCAATACGATGGCGTCGTAAGATGGCGTCATATCGGCAGTTAATCGGATGCTTTTGGGCCCCAACGTCGGCTAATTCAGATTTTTCGAGTATGGCTGTACGTGATAAACAAAGAGCGCGGTTCGTAGATCGTAAATCCATTAGTGCCGTGGGCATCGGGTCACTGGGTGCGGCGTAAAAGGGATAACAAAGTCGAGTCCTTACGCTATTATTATATAGATATTTATTAGAAATGTGGTCGGTGGGCGAATCCACAAGGCACACCTGGTGGGCAGCTCCACTCAAGGTGTGCAGAAAGCCCTGGGCAATACAGATGTATACACATTTCAGAAAGGGATTATGCATGTTGTCTTTTAATTGGTTTAAAAGTGAATTCTTAAAAAGGGAGCATTGACATACTTAGGTCAAAATCAGAAGATTGTGATAATAAACTTGATTTTTTGGGAAAAAAATTAATATATTTTTTGATAGAGGAAGATGATTTTTGATTTTGATTTGATTTTTGATTTGATTTTTGATTTTGATTTTGATTTCATTTTTTTATTTTGATTTCATTTTTGCTTTGATTTTGATTTCATTTTAGATTTTTTCATTTTGATTTTGATTTCATTTTTGATTTTGATTTGATTTTTGATTATGATTTCATTTTTGCTTTGATTTTGATTTCATTTTTGATTTTGATTTTTTGATTTTGATTTTGATTTTTCATTTTGATTTCATTTTTGTTTGATTTTTGATTTCATTTTTGAGTTCATTGACCGTTTGCCCTTCACGTGACTCGTGGTGGTCCCTCTCGGCTCTCCCCCCGTTGGTATTTTTGTGCACATAAGATTGTTCACGGTTCTGTTTAAATATTATTTAAATATGTATAACCTTTCCCCTTCAGTGTTTTACTCAGTGGTATTTTACAACACGCTGTTTTTCTTCCTATTTAAAAGGCTTTTCTCAATTTCCTCTCCAACTCATTCCACCTCAAAAAAAAGAAATTCAATATCTTATACGTCTCCCTCACTACATGGTCTAAATTCACATTCATTCCATCCCTCCTCCATCATTCTGAACCGGATTGCTAACTTGAAAATCACAACAAACCCAATTTATTTTCAATGTTCGTCTTTCATTAATCATCCACTTTCTAAACTCCCCTCTTGCCCCTCCCATCCAAATCCCTCCCCTTGCACCTACACTCCTAAACTCCCCCCTTGCCCCGCCACTCTTAAACTCCCCCCCTACCCCTCCACTCCTGAACTCCCCCCTTGCCCTTCCACTCCTGAACTCCCCCCTTGCCCTTCCCCTCCTAAACTCCCCCCTCACTCCTCCCCTTCAAAACTCCCCCCCAACCCCTCCCATTCAAATCTCCCCCCATACCATTCCTCTCCAATTCTCCCTCCTCCCCCCTCCTCCTCAAAGCTGCCTCCTCCCCACTTCGTCTCCCTTCTATCTCATACCCCCACCCCCCCCCAACCTTCTTCTTTCCTCTGCCCCCCCTCAAACAACCCCTCTCTGTGCCTCATCCCTTCACCTTCAAACCTTTCATCCTCCTCATCCTTCCCTTTCTTGGAACTCTTCTGCAATCGCTGACACACTAACAACTGCTCTCCCTACCTCCCCCTCTCATCCTTCATCTTACCCTACTCCTCCCCTCCCCTGTCCTGTACCCGATGCTCCCCCTCTCTCTTCATTAACGGTATGGACCTCAAACATCCGGGGCCTTCGCTCAAACCTGACTGATCTCTCCATACAGGTTGCTTCTGACAATCCAGACTTGATCTGCTTAACAGAGACTTTCCTCCTTCAAGATGTCTCTGATTCCTTAATATCTCTTCCTGGTTACTCCCTCCTCCGGTATGATAGACCTGAGCCTCGGCCTGGTGGTGGGGTGGCTATCTTTATCAAAAACTCTCTTCCTCACTCTCCTTGCACTGCCCTCTCTCCTCCTCACCCCCAGGAGTACCTCTGGCTACGGCTTCCTCTCCGCTCCCACCTTTTGTTCATATGTGTTCTGTACCGTCCCCCAAACAGTGATGACTCCATCTACATTTCACTGTCTGACAACATGGACCAACTTCTATCCACTCATCCCAACTCTCTCTTCCTCATATGTGGTGACTTCAATTGTCATCATGCCACCTGGTTGGGTGTGGGTTCCTCTCTCACCAGTCATGGCACCTCAGCAAAGGACTTCTGTGACTCACTGGGATTGACACAATCTGTCAATTTCCCGACCCGGATCTCAGCCAATGGAGTATCTTCTCTTCTAGACTTGGTTATGACTAACTTCCCTGCTAATGTCTGCTGCTCTTCTTCTGCTCCAATCGGTTCTTCTGATCATGTGCTTGTCAAAGTGGACATCTCTCTGGCCATTCTCAGAGAGCCTCCTCAGCGTCGACGAGTCTGGCATTTCACTCAGGCCGACTGGGACGGTCTTCAAGCAGCCATCAATCGTCTGGATTGGTCTCCCATCTCCACTGCCTCTGACATCAATTCTTCCTGGGAATTCTTCCAAAGCAAACTGATCTCTCTCATGCACAGATTTATCCCATCTCGCCTTCAGTTGTCTTACCCTTCCTCCCGTCCATGGTACACTGAATCTTGTGGTGAGGCAGTTGCCCTGAAACAACTTGCCTTTGCCTCTTGGAAGGCTAATCCAACTGAAGGAAATCTCAGTTCCTTCCACCAAGCTCGGAACAAGTGTGTGTCTACCCTCAGGAGTGCCAGGAAGCACTATCTCTCCTCACTCAAGAATGAACTCTCAAACCTGTCTCCTTCCTCCAAATCCTGGTGGCGTCTGGTCAAATCCGTTTCTGGTGTTTGTTCCCCCTCCATCCCCTCCCTTACCTCAAATGGCCACACAGTTGACATCGCACGTGACAAAGCCGAATGCCTCAACTCTGTGTTTGCCTCAAAATCCTTAGTCCCAAACCCATCTCTCTCTGTTCCCACCTTTCCCAGTCGAACCAAACTGCTCCTGGACTCTGTGACCTTCTCTCCTGACAAGGTGGAGGAGTTTTTGTCAAACCTCGACTCTGATTCTGCAACTGGACCAGATGGCATCAGCCCACGGGTCCTAAAATCCTGCTCTGCCGCTCTATCTCACCCTCTCTCTGTTCTTTTCACCCTATCTTTTGCTCAAGGTCATCTGCCAGCATCCTGGAAATCAGCAAACATTACCGCTTTACACAAAAAAGGTGCAAAAACAGATCCTTGCAACTACAGACCAATCAGCCTGCTCCCAATTATCAGCAAAGTCATGGAATCCATCATTGCTTCGGATATGAAATCTTTCCTCTTCTCCAATGGCTTGATCTCTGATCATCAATTTGTTTTCAGACCAGGTCACTCTACTCTGGACATGCTGCTTCTGCTGTCTCAACAATGGATGGAGGTCCTCAATGCCAAACAGGAAATCAGAGCTGTCTCCCTTGACATATCACGTGCCTTCGATACGGTCTGGCACCCAGCTCTGCTCACCAAACTCTCCTCCTATGGTATCCATGGAAATCTCCATGCATGGCTTGCGGACTTCCTCTCTGGTCGTAGTCAACGTGTGGCCCTGAATGGATTTCTCTCATCTCCCCTTCCCGTTCAGGCTGGAGTTCCCCAAGGCAGTGTGCTGGGCCCTGTGCTTTTTCTGGTCTTTATCAATGATCTCTCCGACTCTCTGGAAAATCCTCTGTATCTCTTTGCTGATGACTCCACTCTCTGCCGCTCCATTCCTCTTCCCTCAGATCGGCAGTCTGCAGCCTCCTCACTCTCTGAAGACCTGGACAAAATCACAGACTGGTCAAACATGTGGAACATGTCTTTCAATCCTGACAAATCTCACACTTTTACTATGTCTCTCCGAAAAGATCGACTGGACAACCCTCCCATCTACTTTCTCAACAATCCTCTCCAAGAAGTTCTGTCGCTCAAGCTTTTGGGTCTCACCATCTGCCATGATCTTTCTTGGGAAAACCACATTTCCAAGCTGGCCTCCAAAGCCAGTCGCCGACTGGGCATCCTCCATCGTGCGAAGTCCTTCCTAGGCACACCTGAGCTCCTCACCACATACAAGGCTTTCATCCGCAGCTCAATGGAATACTGTTCTCCCCTATGGGCTGGTGCTCCTGCCTCACACCTGGCTCGGCTTCACGCTGTTGAATCCAAAGCTTTCAGAATCATTGGAATCTCCCACGATGAAGCTATCTCTGAGGGCCTTTCACTCACTCACCGCAGGCAGGTAGGTGGTCTTTCTGTCTTCTACCGACTCCTCTCCGGCCTTGCTCCCCCAGCTCTCTCTGTGCTCTGTCCCCCAAATATTCCTACAGGTCGCACAAGATCTGCCAGCCACCCTCTGATGGTTAAACTGCCGAAATCTCGGCTCTCTGCTCACCTTCACTCTTTCATTCCTCTTTTCTCCCGCCTCTGGAACAAACTCCCACACTCACTTCAATCACATTCCTCCCTCCAGGTCTTCAAAACAGCTGTTCACCACCATCTCTTATCTTCCCCCATCCAAAACCTTGATCTTTTCTACCCCCACTAATTCACCCCAGATCCACCTTGTTTGAAATTCCAACTTCTTTCCTGGAAGTCTTGGCAGTGTCCATATGTTTTATACCTCTCCCACCCCCCCCCTTCCCATGCCTCCCCCCCAAAGCCCTCTCCCTCCCACAGTTCTCTCGATGTCTCCATGTCTCTCGGTCCCTGCTCTCAAATGTTGTGTTTGTGTCCTTCCCCCTCTCTCCCCATCTTGTCTACCGCTCCCGATGTTATTTGTTTTGTGTGTCTGTTTGTCTTTCTGTGTGATTAATGTTCGCTCTTTCACGAGCCTCGATCTTGTATACAAAAAAAAAAAAAAAAACGTGCCATGAAATTTTTTTTGTCACAAAGAACCACTATTAGACTTTTTTGTCTTTAGAAAGGGTGCTGTGCTCTCGTTTTTCATGAAGAACCACTGATATGGTGTACTACTGTATAATATGTAAATAATGGTCGACCTGATGTCATTATGTAAATTATGGTCGACCTTACTTGTATATTTGTATATGTTTCACGATTGTACGTTGTTGGAGGTGACATTTTTGATGTCCTGTTTATAACTTTTCGCTCTTGGAACAGATGAAATTGAGGTTTCCATAATAAATAATGGTAGAACTCTTTTACCTTGCACCAATGGTAACGAAGGAATGAACAGAACGAAGAATGCTACATCCATTAACGATTATTAGCGACTATGCGATTTTTTTGCGATGACAAGCGATTATTTCGAGTATACGTGACGATTTTTACGAGAATTTTGCGAACATTGAATTAAAAGATCCAGGATTAGAGTTAATTCTGGAAGTCTCATACTTGCCAATTAAAAAATGTGGTATTGGGGAGCATTTTTGGCAAAACAATTTTTCAATTTACAAAGTTTGGAACAATTGCTTTGCAAAATTAATTTTTTTGGGGGGAACCAAGTGACAAGAGTCACATGATGATCAGGTGGGAATTTCGGACTATTGTTTTGCATGATTGATAGGTCAGTGGTCGACTGACATGTAAATGGGTGTGTTGTCAAATTTGGATAAGTTAATGTGGGAAACAAAAGGGTGATTTCACTGTGGACATTATAGGGGCTTTCTAAGAAAAAAAAAAAAAATTTGGGTCTGTTTGTGCATCTGCGTTTCTAAAATTGAGGGACACATTTTATGAAATTGGCACCCATCTTGATCTGCACATAATGGTTCCAATGCAAACAAATATACATAATGCATGAGTTTGTGTATTTTTTGTGTGACAATGTATGTGTTTTTCTTTTTGTGTGTGTCAATCTCAAAAGATTGTTGAAACCGACAGTGTGCCTGTCTTGAAATAGATAGTTTCATGTGGATGGGATCAAATATCCAGAGAATCCGTAAAATAAAATAACAACATAATTTGTTTATGAAGATTATCTCTTTTGCCAAGGCAGATGGAATATACGATTTGATGTGCTGAGTTATAAGCAGCCATTAATTAAAAGTAAAGGAATTGTGAGTAATCTTGGGATGCCATTTTTGATAGAATTTATATGAGAATAAAAGCTATTTAGGGATATGAGCTTCATAAAAAAAATAAAAATAAAAATGTGGGAGTACAAAATTAGCTAAATTTGTAAGAGATCTTACATGGATTTATCAGAATACTCTGCTCACAGATTTTTGATATATATTTTTCAACTTGAATTTTATCAGCATATTGTTGCGAATATGGAATTTGGCCTCCATATCCGCTTGTAAATATTCCCCTATTTTCTCCAATACTCCCCAACTTTCCCCAATCCCCCATTCCCTAGTCCCATTGCATGTAAATAACAATCAGTAGAGCCGACCTTCCCCTTATTCCCCCATTAAATGTCGTGCCCAGGTCCACCGCACCACACGTAGCCAACTTTCGGACATCTTCCTAGTTATTCTTAATCTATGTCAGTTAAGGCCTCGTTTCCATTAATTATGACTCTTCGTTGCACCAGAATGTGATTATATGGCATCAGTAGTGAGTTTAGGACCTTTCCCATACCTCCTCCCATCTTCTTCCCCAAACAACAACAATAACAACAACTACAACAACAATTACAACTACAACTACGACTACAACAACAGAGGGGCGGGGAGTGTGCGTCCTCACACCGGCTCGGTTACCCGCCATGACCATACGCTCCACGGCGTTACCCCGAAGGGGCTGGCTGTCAGCTCCTCGTCAGGGGCGGAGCCAGTAACCCCCCCACGCACCCAATGAGAAGCAACGTGCCGATTCCACGAGGCGGAGCTAACGAGCCGAGGGCGTGTCACTCCCCGCCGGATATACGCGGCCCCGCGCCGGATGTGACGTCAGATGCGCCCCCAGCCTGGAGAGAGAAGTCGCCACCCCTCGAGCGCTGCAATACCTCCACCGCATCTCTTAAACTTGACCGTACGTGATCCTGCCCTGAGCCCAGGTGCACCTGGAGCGATCGCTACCCGCCTGTCCTTTGCATCAAACCCCGTGTGAGTGAGCCTTGTCCCGTTTATCTGTCGTCTGTTGGGGTTAATATAAGTGTGTTTAAGTGCCCACCTTCCTATGTTTCCCTCTTGTCCCTGTAATCTAAACCTTCCGCATTATTGTAATAACAACCTTTGAGAACCGTATCCCTGGTGTCGTGTCGTATTAATTCCAGCCGTGTGTCTTCTTTTTCCTTCATTGGTCTAGCATAGCGCGATTAGTCAACGTTCGGGCACAATCGGGTAACTTGTGCAGACGTGGTCATACCATAAAACCGCTCGGTAAATAACATCCAAGCCACGTCTGTAACAATTGGTGTCGAGGAGTGGAATTCGAACCCGGGACTAAATTAGTTAGGCCCAAATTTTGGGAGGGAAAATCGAGCCGGAGCGCGTACGGCGCTCGACCGAATCGATTCGGAGCGCGTTTCCCGCGCGAAATTATAACGGCGAAATTTGAATTTGTTTTACGAAAATAAAAAAATAAAAACCGAATTTTGAAAGTCGCGCTATGGCGGATCAAGACAGCTGGGGTCCGGTAAAGGAGAGTGAGGTAGGGTCGATCCAGGACCAAAATGAGGGACAGGAGGAGAGCGAAGCAGTGAGGGCGGCAGGTTCGCAAAATAGCGCCGTCACGCACGAAGAAGCGGGCGCGCAAAATGGCGCCTCGCTGATCACCGCGCCAGCGACCGTGGCAGCGCCCCCGATGGATTGGGGCCTTTTTTTCATACAAATGAAGGCCCTTATGGCCCAGAATAGCGAGAAAATGAGGGAGGAAACGAGGGCTGATAATGAGCGATTGGGTGAGCGGTTGGGGAACCGGATGGATGCTCAGAGTGAGCAAATGGGGGTAATGAGGGACGAAGCGAGGGGTACCAGTGAGAAGTTAGACAATAATTTTGAGGGGTTAGACAACGGGATAAAAGAAGTGAAAAATGGGTTAATGGGGGTAGAAAATAGAATGGCTGCCCAGGAGAATCAAATAGAGGGAGTGAAAAATGGGTTAGAGGGGTTAGAAAACAGTATGGAAGGCAAATTGAGGGACATGAGGGACCAAGCGGAAAGGGAAGTTAAACAAATGGAGCAGCAGATAGAGGGGGTCAGAATGGGGGTAGAAACCAAACTGGATGCTCACAGGGAGGAAATGGAGCAGATGAGGGTGGCATCTGGGCAGGAGATGCAAGTGATGGGAGAGGAGATCAGAAGAGGAGTGAGTGAGGAGGTCGGAGGAGTGCGCGAGGAGGTGAGGCACTGTAAGGAGCACATGGAGAAGGAGGTGAGAAAGGGGACTGTAAAGTTACAAGGGGGCATAGAGGACCTGACGCAGGAGGTGGAGCAGCTGACGGTGGGACAAACGGAGTTAGTGGAGCAGGTTCAAAGGAACACTGCGGTATTAGGAGGGTTAAAAGCGACACAAAACGACATAAAAAACGACTTGATAGCGACAAAGAGGGAATGTCAGATGGTACGTGAGGGACTGACAACGAGGCTGGACGAGGTGATAGAGGTTATGGAGACGAAGGACCGGCAGGTGAGGACGCACATGGAAACGGTCAAGGTAGCCTTGGAGGACGAGCTTGAGGAGACGTACCGGGGAATAAAAGAGGTGAAGCACAAATTAGAAGAAGTGGAAGAAGGGATGAGCGAAATTAAGAAGCGACGGAGAGGGGATAAGAAAGAGATAAAAGAGGGGATAAAAGAATTGGTCCAAAGTCTGTGTTTGGATCGTGATGATGTGCTCATTAACCGGATGAGGGATTCGCAGGTGATGGAGGAGAAGCGAAGAGAAGGAGGACCCGGTGTAAGTGGTGACCAATATGGTCGTGCGTATGATGCGCCAGGGGATTTAATGAGCTTGGGGGTCGAGATGGACCCGGGTGTTCGTGAGAGGCCACTGGTGAAGTGTGCGAAAGGTCTGGTGTGTGAAAAAGGGGGTGTGCAAGAAAGTCCGACTCTGGGGTGTGTGAGGAAAAAGTGTGTACCAAGGAGTGAGTGTGCTGGCGAGAGTGAGTCGGTCGTAGCGTGTGTGCGAGGGAGCACATGGGAGCGCGGTGTGGTGAGTGTTACAGAGGGTGTGACGGGAGAGTGTGCGCAGGAGTGTGCGCGAGAAAGGTGTGTGACGGACAGGTGCATGAGGAAAGAGTGCGCTGTCAGAAGTAAGGAAGAGTGTCCACCTGTGGTGAGTGTTACAGAGGGTGTAACGGGAGAGTGTGCGCGAGAAAGGTGTGTGACCGACAGGTGCATGAGGAAAGAGTGCGCTGTCAGAAGTAAGGAAGAGTGTCCACCTGTGGTGAGTGTTACAGAGGGTGTAACGGGAGAGTGTGCGCGAGAAAGGTGTGTGACGGACAGGTGCATGGAGAAAGAGTGTGCTGTCAAGAGTAAGGGTGAGTGCGTTGTCACGAGTGGAGGTGAGAGTAGTGAGAGTAGTGAGAGTAGTGAGAGTGACAAGGAGCGTGAGTTGGTTGTGACAGGTGAGCGAGGATGTACACCTGGGATGGAAGGATGCACACCTGGAATGGTAGAGCGTGAGTGGGAATGCACGCTGGAGTTGGTGGTGAGGCACGTGGATGGGTGTGCGAATGAGGGCACACCTGTGATTGTCACAGAGGAGGTGACCGAGGAGGGGGCGCGAAGAGGTGTATTGGTGAGGTGTGCGAGCAACGAATGTGTGCCAAAGTGTTCGGTGGTCAGGTGTGTGACCAAGGCTGTGAGTGGAATGGGTGTACCTGGGTGTGTAAGGAAGGGTACGAGGAGCATGGGCACAGCTGGATGTGTGAGCAAGGAACGGGCTGCGGGGTGTAAGCGTCCAGGTGAGGCATCGACGTTACACGGGTTAGAGGTTAGAGCGACTTTTAGCCGAAGCAGGCCCTCGGTGCGTGCCGGGCCTCGCTTTGAACGGCCGCGTCCAGGCTCCACTAGGCGGAGTTGGCAGCCCGATAGGAAGGGTCGTTATGGCGACCACGTTTTGTTGAGACGTGCCGGCAGGTCGAGATCGGGACATTGGATGGCTCCGTGCCGAGATGGTGCGTGGGATCTCGGCCCGGGTAAACCTCCTTCCCTGCACCGAGTGCTGGACGCATCCAGCCGCTGGCACAAAACAACCAGCATCCATTGCTTGGCTTTACGAAACCGGGCTTTGGACAGGGATTGGCGCACCGAGAGGTATTAGTGAGTAGACTGGGTGATGAGGTTAGTGTTTTGGACCCAAAATTAGAGAAAAACAAAATTTGATGATTGGCAAAGGATTGGCAGTAGTGATTGGCAGATGATGGGCAGTGATTGGCAAATTTTTAATTTGTTGAAATTTGATGTGCAAAATTGGTAGTGAGAGACCCCCGATGTGGTGGGATGGCAAATCCACCATCCCTCACAGTGGGGCAAAGGAGCAATAGCTTATGGGGTGTATGGCAGTGAAAACTAGCCCGGGTGGGTTAGGATATGGTGTGTAGGGATCTAGCGAGGATTGACATTAGGTGACGTTAAGATTAGTTAGTGACTGATACCTGTAGTGGGGACGCAGGTAGATTAGTATGGATGATAATGACGAGGGAGCGCAATAGTTTAAAGGGACGACTGGGAAGCGCAAGTTTCAGAAGGGAGTAGTTAGCTGAGATGATGCCGTGTTTGTGAGAATTGAACAGGTGTGATTGCACAGGTGTGCAACTGGACAGGTGTGTGGAGCAGTGTATGAGTAGTGAGTGTTGTGGATCAGCGCGAATGCGCTTGGGGAGAGAAGGGTGCAGGTGGCACCAGGTGTGAGAGCACAGGTGTGCAGGTACAGGTGTGTGGAGAGAGTTGGAGTAAGTGGTACGGAGTGGTGTGCATGGTGCGAAGGTGTGGATGGGGGAAGAGTGGACCCCTTTCACGAGTACCCGGGGCGGGTAGTGTAAGTGTTAGGTAGAGGGTGCAGGTAAATTGTGGTTGGATATTGGCATTTGTGGTGCGGTTGCAGAATGGTGTTGTGAATGGGTGCATTAGTGTTGTGGAAATGGCTGGGCGTGTAGCCTGTTAGTGTGTGTAGTTGGTTGGGCACTCCACCACTGTGAGGATGTCGGCCAGGTGAGGCCGCAGGTGGGCTCTGGGAGCCGGTAGAGTTGTGGATGGGGCCCGAGGATCCGGAGGACGGACCCGGGTAGCCCAGTGCCAGAGAGGGCACCGAGTGGGGAGAGTGCCAGAGGGCCTTCCCCAGGTAGTTAGGTTAGGGTAAGGAGCAGGTAAGCTCGGAGGCAACTGCAGTGGTGGAGGTGTGCAGGTGGGTAGACCCACTGGGAGAGGTACACGTCGCAGCCCAGAAATTGTACGAGGGCACCGGGAGATGAATCGGGGGAGTGAGACCCCAAATTGAAGAGCACCACAGTTTGGCCAATGGGAATTGGTTTTTAGAACCCATAGTGTAAGAGGGCCAATGGTTTGGCCGGAGAAAGACCCCGGGTAGTGTAAAGTTGTTAAAGTCATTTAGGAAATAGTTAGGATTGATGAACCTGTCGCACCATACGCAGCCACTTACCTGTGGTGATGATGATGACTCCACACCTGTGTTTTCTTTGTTCTGTGTGCAGGAAATGAGATTGCTGTGGATTTGTGAGACGCATCACGACGTGGATGAGACATTGGGGTGATTCCATCTCTCCCTCCTTAGGAGGGACTGATGATGAATTGGTGATGGCAAATTTTGATGTGCAGTTGGAGATGGCAAATTTTGATGAGAGTTGAAAATGGCAAATTTGATTGGTTAGGAGGGAGAGAAGACGAATTTGGTTTATGGGAGGAACGGGGAAGACAGTAGGGATGTTTGTCGATTTGTAAAGTAGATGTTTATGGGTAGTGTTGTGTTTTGTGGATGCAGTAAGGGGTAAGGGAGGGGCCATGTAGGTTACCTGGTGGGGGGGGGGGCGTACGATAGGAACGTACCTGTCTCACCTGGTTCCCATGTGCCCCCAGTGTGCATCACCTTACATTGCGTGCACTTTTGCGCCCTTACCACCTTACTCACTTGTTTCTTCTTTTGTCTCCCACCTCCGAGGATCTGGCTTTGGGGTAGAGAGAGAGGAGAGAGAGGTGCTGGCTGCGCAGTTGTGGGCCTGCACTTTCGCTGTTTGCTGCCGGGATCGATACACCATATGGACCGCAATGTTTGTGGCCACCCACAATGGACCGCAGTTCGTTTGCGGCCAAGCACCACCCGGGGATGGACCTATGGATCAACGTGGCACCTATGCCATAAAGGTGAACCACTGTTAATTAACACCAAGTGCACCACAAGAAGAGCAAGAGACACCTGCAGGGTTAGGGGTTGTCGAATTTATTTTTATTCCAATGAACAATGGTGACTGCACCGATTGGTGGTGGGGTGGTGCTTTTGATGCTGGGACAGGGTGCTCTGCACGTTATTAAAGGCCGTCGGCCACAGAGCACTCGTGGGTTGGTGTATCGATGTTGGCAAGCGCGCTCTCTCTATGCATAACATCTGCATGTGTTCCTCCAAAAACAGGTCCTGGATCGTAGTGTAAATAGCAGCGTAGTCGTGTAAATAATGCTCCCTACCGGCTGTATGTGTAGTTTGCGAATTCTTTCCGGATTCGGTTATCCTGTGGGTGTGTTTCTGTGAGGAGAAGGGTGCAACGTCGCAGGGGGACATATTTACTCATTTGTGAATATCTGTAAAACTGTCGCACTCAGGGTAGAGTTAATAGTAGAGGGAACTACATTGCGTGCCACACTAAAGTAGGTAAAAATTTATCGGGTCGGGACGCCCCGAGGGTAGAGAAGGGTGCAATGTTGCGAATATGGAATTTGGCCTCCATATCCGCTTGTAAATATTCCCCTATTTTCTCCAATACTCCCCAACTTTCCCCAATCCCCCATTCCCTAGTCCCATTGCATGTAAATAACAATCAGTAGAGCCGACCTTCCCCTTATTCCCCCATTAAATGTCGTGCCCAGGTCCACCGCACCACACGTAGCCAACTTTCGGACATCTTCCTAGTTATTCTTAATCTATGTCAGTTAAGGCCTCGTTTCCATTAATTATGACTCTTCGTTGCACCAGAATGTGATTATATGGCATCAGTAGTGAGTTTAGGACCTTTCCCATACCTCCTCCCATCTTCTTCCCCAAACAACAACAATAACAACAACTACAACAACAATTACAACTACAACTACGACTACAACAACAGAGGGGCGGGGAGTGTGCGTCCTCACACCGGCTCGGTTACCCGCCATGACCATACGCTCCACGGCGTTACCCCGAAGGGGCTGGCTGTCAGCTCCTCGTCAGGGGCGGAGCCAGTAACCCCCCCACGCACCCAATGAGAAGCAACGTGCCGATTCCACGAGGCGGAGCTAACGAGCCGAGGGCGTGTCACTCCCCGCCGGATATACGCGGCCCCGCGCCGGATGTGACGTCAGATGCGCCCCCAGCCTGGAGAGAGAAGTCGCCACCCCTCGAGCGCTGCAATACCTCCACCGCATCTCTTAAACTGGACCGTACGTGATCCTGCCCTGAGCCCAGGTGCACCTGGAGCGATCGCTACCCGCCTGTCCTTTGCATCAAACCCCGTGTGAGTGAGCCTTGTCCCGTTTATCTGTCGTCTGTTGGGGTTAATATAAGTGTGTTTAAGTGCCCACCTTCCTATGTTTCCCTCTTGTCCCTGTAATCTAAACCTTCCGCATTATTGTAATAACAACCTTTGAGAACCGTATCCCTGGTGTCGTGTCGTATTAATTCCAGCCGTGTGTCTTCTTTTTCCTTCATTGGTCTAGCATAGCGCGATTAGTCAACGTTCGGGCACAATCGGGTAACTTGTGCAGACGTGGTCATACCATAAAACCGCTCGGTAAATAACATCCAAGCCACGTCTGTAACAATATAAATTGTGCTGTATGTATGGATGTGTATTAGGCGTAGATGATATGGAAAAATAGTAAAGAAAATCTTGCTGAATTGAACTATTGTGGGTTTTTTAAAAACGGAATGCATTGTGAATCTTAAACCAAGGGGCAGACATGAACGCGCTGTTATGTAGGTTAAACTCAGAACGCAATGTTACGTGTACCTGCAACATATTTTGATAATCTGCAACACCTATATTGGCATACTGGTGTCATTAGTACTCACTAGTTGCATAGAAATAGCTGAGCAACAGTTAAGGGGGCGTAACACTTACTTGGATATTTTCTACAAGTAGGGGTTTGAATAAGTGGTGGTTGTACACATGGGATTCATCAAATTAAGCTTTGGAGTTCAAACAAAGTCACTGGTTAACAGAAGGAGAATGGATAGTAAATAATTCTTAGATGCTGGGTAAATTAAGTGAGATATTACAAAGACTTATAAGAGCTATTGTTCTTCGTTACAGTGGTTGAAAAATAGATCCAAAACAATGAATCTATAAATGAATGTGATAGGGATAACATCCTCAATTTGAATACATAATTTAATTGTGGGTAAAGGAATTAATTTATCGTAGTGGATTGTTAACAGCAGCCTGAAATGTCCTGAGAGTGTGCATCCATGTAATCAGAAATCCCAGATTTTTAAAGTTTGGTAGAGGTCTTGTGTGGAGGAATACTTGCTTGGTAGATAAAAAAGGTACTGCGTGTTGGCAGCCACTTTTGCGGCCATTTAGGCCAAACAAATTGGGAGAAACTGTAATTGAATATGTAATTTACAGATGAGTATTTGGGAAGTAAAAAGGGAATTTATTGATTTGGGAGACATTTTTCAAAGGTTTATTAAAGTGTTGCAATATGACAGTTGGTAAGGAAAATTATTGGATGAAAATTAGATCTGTTTATAAAATGAATTTGTTGACTTTTTGAAGTTAATTCTTCGAATTGTTGTTTAACTAGCATTTTGAGTTCAAATTGGAAATAGTTTGGTAGAACCTTGGTTAAAACATTTGGTTACAGTGTTTTGGAACAAATTGGTAAACCATAGGAGGTTGATGAGAATAGAAACAAATATGGACCCAAAATAGAACGACTTTTTATGATGACATGAATGTGGAGATAAAAAGATTGAATTAAGTAATGTTGTAAATGAGTACAGTAGAGTTAAGATAATGGCATAACGAAAATGTTATGAATTGTGTCAGTTTTACAAGATCAGCGAACTCATATCACCACAAGTTACACACCATGAAAATTAAAGTAATATAGGGTATCATTTGAAGATCACTTACTTGTAGTTAACACAATAGAATCAATTACTCATGTTAAAAAAAAAAAAAAAAAAAAGTGGGGAGAAATATGATAATAATACATTATGCATAGTTTGCTTGTTTGCAAAATTTGTTGGGAATTAGATACTCCTGTTTGTGATTGTAATCATATATACTCATTATTAATGCATTTATTTTCTTTGAGTAGTGTTAAAATAACTGCATGAGTTTAATTTTTCAAACTATATTAACCTGAAAGCAACTTAAAATGCTATTCTTAGTATAGTAGTAAAATACATACCTGATTTGGATATTATTCGTGTAAGAAGAAGAATAGAAATGAATATAACTTTTTGAATGTTTTGAGGAAAACAATAAATTGTCAAATGTGAAGCCTTTATAATATACATGATTATGGTGATTTCATGTTAAGATGTACCCTATCTGATTCAGTGTGTGTGGAGAGCAGATTCAGATGTGGCTGAGTAAAGGATAAGACCAGATCACATCTCAAATGGAGTGATAATGAATTGGGAAGAAGTTCGAGAAAGAAAATTTGTGGTTAAAAATGAGGTTAATCTTGGCATACACCCTCCTTCTCAAAGAATGATGAAGACATTCTCCTTTGTAAAATTGGAGATGGATGCTTACCTTCACCAAGGAAAATTTATGTGACCATGTGACTGGATCACACTGCAACATATGGAAGAAAGGCGATCACTTACTTTTGTTCAAATGCCTCGAACATTCATCACGTCAGCAATTGCGGGACGACATCTTGCCTGCAACTTCTACTGGATGCGGTGACGTGTGTCATTACTCCACCAACATCCGGGGAGCCAGCGTGGAGCTGAAAGTGGAGGGCTGTGCTTTTTCTCCACAACAGCTGTGCATGATTCTGCTGGAGGCTCCTGGTATGGACCATGAACAACTTGAACACCATGGTCCTAACATCGTTGTGGATGCATCTGGCATCTCTGTTCCACATCTTGCTGGTCAACCAACATCACATCAATACTTGCTGCCCATTCATGATGAGTGAGGAGGCAAGTCGACTACAACTGGACGAAGGCATTGTTCAAATCTACTATGGCTCACAGCAAGAGTGGCAAGGATGCTACATGCAGAGCAGGGTCAGTTTATGACTCCGCCCAGCTATCACAACAGCGGAAAATCCTACGCGAAATAGTGTAGGTGCTATGAAGACATCAGAAGAAAATGTTTCATACTTGAATTTCAAACACAAGTGATCAGCCTCTTCTTTTCTTTTCAAATAGAAAGTCAACGTTTGTTTTGAAGCAAAACGTATTGCCAAATGTTGCAGATGCTTTATTATCTTTAAAATGGTGAATTGAAATTGTTGTGTCTTGGTAAAGGTGAAGTTTTGTTTGCAGAGATATTTATGATGCAAATGAAATGAACTGAATTATCAATATGGAGTCAACGAACAAAGGAATGTTTTGTAAACAGATTCTTCCAGGATGACGGTGTATGCCTAAGGAAATTGAATTACTAAATTTGTAATTTGAGTATTTTGCAATCGATGTTTAGATTAATGGTTAATATAAACAAAAATAAAAAATGAGGGATTGTGGAAGTACAGATAAATATAAATTCATATTTGTTAGGGTCGGCGAATTATGCAGGTAGTTAAATTACACTGCAATATAAAGGATTCTCAAATTGTGCAAGGAGGGGGTGTGGGGAACTCGGAGCAAGCAGTCGACCATCTGTAGAATGACCCAGTGACCTTCAGCGATGGTGGACGTGGAGTTGGAATGTATCCCACCATTAGGGGGATTTTTATCAGTTCTTTGTGTCCTCCGTAATGGAAACCAGATGGACTATCTTGCCCGAAAGGCTGGCGTAAAGTGACTTCGGAATTCCACTGGAGCGAGATGAAAGCAGCTAAGGTCTACTTAAGGAGAGAAGGCTCCGAGGCTGTCGGAGCAGAAGGAAGAAGGGAGACGACGTGATGCGCGACGATGCGTCATGTTTTTATTTATAAAGTATAACTGTATTTTCGTGTAAATATTCTTTGCAAGATTTAAATAAATCTTTATTTAAATTGAGTGAGTCTCATTGAGTTTTTGGCTGAGAAGTGTCCAAAAAAGATGTCACAACAGCAGGTTGGAAAAGGGAAGGTGAGGGCAGGTTGGAAAAGGGAAGGTGAGGGCAGGTGAGAGAAGAAAAGGTGAGGGCAGGTGAGAGAAGAAAAGGTGAGGGCAGGTGAGAGAAGAAAAGGTGAGGGCAGGTGAGAGAAGAAAAGGTGAGGGCAGGCAAGAGAAGGGAAGGTCAGGACAGGTGAGAGAAGAAAAGGCGAGGGCAGGTGAGAGAAGGGAAGGTGAGGACTGGTGAGAGAAGAGAAGGTGAGGGTAGGTGAGAGAAGAAAAGGTGAGGACAGACGAGAGAAAGGAATGAGAGTGAAGGGAAGCTGAGAGAAGACAAGGTCAGCAAATGTTCAGGAAGGTAAGGTGATGGTGACAAATGTTTGGGAAGGTGAGGTGATGGAAGGTGACGGATAGCAAGGACAGTGTGACAAGCAGTGCGCTTACGATGAAAATCCACAAACGGTGGCGGTGAAAAACAGAGACACAAGCTCACCTTCATAAAACCCACACACAAGCTTACCTTGATAAAACTCACACACAAGCTTACCTTGATAAAAACCAGACACAAGCTTACCTTGATAAAACCCACACAGAAGCTTGCCTTGATACAACACAGAAACACAAGCTTACCTTGATAAAACCCACACAGAAGCTTGCCTTGATAAAATCACACACAAGCTTACCTTGATAAAAACCAGGCACAAGCTTACCTTTATAAAAACCAGAGACACAAGCTTACCTTGATAAAAACCAGACACAAGCTTACCTTGATAAAACCCACACAGAAGCCTGCCTTGATAAAACACAGAAACACAAGCTCACCTTGATAAAACCCACACAGAAGCTTACCTTGATAAAAACCAGAGACACAAGCTTACCTTGATAAAAACCAGAGACACAAGCTTACCTTGATAAAACCCACACAGAAGCTTGCCTTGATAAAACCCACACACAAGCTTACCTTGATAAAACCCACACAGAAGCTTGCCTTGATAAAACCCACACACAAGCTTACCTTGATAAAAACCAGAGACACAAGCTTACCTTGATAAAAACCAGAGACACAAGCTTACGTTGATAAAACACAGAAACACAAGCTTACCTTGATAAAACACAGAAACACAAGCTTACCTTGATAAAACCCACACAGAAGCTTGGCTTGATAAAACCCACACACAAGCTTACCTTGAAAAAAACCAGAGACACAAGCTTACCTTGATAAAACCCACACAAAGCTTACCTTGATAAAACACAGAAACACAAGCTTACCTTGATAAAACACAGACACACAAGCTTACCTTGATAAAACCCACACAAAGCTTACCTTGATAAAACACAGAAACACAAGCTTACCTTGATAAAACCCACACAAAGCTTACCTTGAAAAAACACAGAAACACAAGCTTACCTTGATAAAACACAGAAACACAAGCTTACCTTGATAAAACCCACACAAAGCTTACCTTGATAAAACACAGAAACACAAGCTTACCTTGATAAAACACAGAAACACAAGCTTACCTTGATAAAACACAGAAACACAAGCTTACCTTGATAAAACACAGAAACACAAGCTTACCTTGATAAAACACAGAAACACAAGCTTACCTTGATAAAACACAGAAACACAAGCTTACCTTGATAAAAACCACACACAAGCTCACCTTGATAAAACCCACACACAAGCTTACCTTGATAAAACACAGAAACACAAGCTTACCTTGATAAAACACAGAAACACAAGCTTACCTTGATAAAACACAGAAACACAAGCTTACCTTGATAAAAACCACACACAAGCTCACCTTGATAAAACCCACACACAAGCTCACCTTGATAAAACACAGAAACACAAGCTTACCTTGATAAAACACAGAAACACAAGCTTACCTTGATAAAAACCACACACAAGCTCACCTTGATAAAACCCACACACAAGCTTACCTTGATAAAACACAGAAACACAAGCTTACCTTGATAAAAACCACACACAAGCTTACCTTGATAAAACACAGAAACACAAGCTTACCTTGATAAAAACCAGAGACACAAGCTTACCTTGATAAAACCCACACACAAGCTCACCTTGATAAAACCCACACACAAGCTTACCTTGACAAAATCCACACACAAGCTTACCTTGATAAAACACAGAAACACAAGCTCACCTTGATAAAACCCACACACAAGCTCACCTTGATAAAAACCACACACAAGCTTACCTTGATAAAACCCACACACAAGCTTACCTTGATAAAACCCACACACAAGCTCACCTTGATAAAACCCACACACAAGCTTACCTTGATAAAAACCCACACACAAGCTCACCTTGATAAAAACCACACACAAGCTTACCTTGATAAAACCCACACACAAGCTTACCTTGATAAAACCCACACACAAGCTCACCTTGATAAAACCCACACACAAGCTCACCTTGATAAAACCCTTTTTCTTCTTTTTTGTTGGTAGAAATCTGGAGATTGAGGAGACCTGGAAGAGATCGATAATGGAGGTGAAGCGGAAATGGAGGAAAATGAATCGATTGGAAGAGAAGAGGGGGAGAGGTTTGTGGTGGCGATGGAAGGTAGACAGGTGAGAGAAGGTGAACGAGTGATGGGAGTGGAGGAGGTAAAGATGAAGGGCGTGTTGCTGATGGCGTCAAATGAAGAGATGACACCTGGTGTGGAGATGTGTGATGGAGAGGAGGCCATGGTGTCAGATTGAAAAGGTCGAACAGGTATCGATCAGGATTGAGTGCAGGTTGAGAAGGTCAATCAGGATGCAGTGCAGGTTGAAAAGGTCGATCAGGTATCGATCAGGATTGAGTGCAAGTTAAAAACGTCGATCAGGTATCGATCAGGATTGAGTGGAGGTTGAGAAGGTCGATCAGGATGCAGTGCCGGTTGAAAAGGTCGATCAGGTATCGATCAGGATTGAGTGCAAGTTGAAAAGGTCGATCAGGTATCGATCAGGATTGAGTGCAAGTTAAAAACGTCGATCAGGTATCGATCAGGATGCAGTGGAGGTTGAAAAGGTCAATCAGGATTGAGTGCAAGTTAAAAACGTCGATCAGGTATCGATCAGGATGCAGTGGAGGTTGAAAAGGTCGATCAGGTATCGATCAGGATTGAGTGCAGGTTGAGAAGGTCGATCAGGATGCAGTGCAGGTTGAAAAGGTCGATCAGGTATCGATCAGGATGCAGTGCAGGTTGAAAAGATCGATCAGGTATCGATCAGGATTGAGTGCAGGTTGAGAAGGTCGATCAGGTATCGATCAGGATGCAGTGCAGGTTGAAAAGGTCGATCAGGTATCGATCAGGATTGAGTGCAGGTTGAAAAGGTCGATCAGGTATCGATCAGGATTGAGTGCAGGTTGAGAAGGTCGATCAGGATGCAGTGCAGGTTGTAAAGGTCGATCAGGTATTGATCAGGATTGAGTGCAAGTTGAAAAGATCGATCAGGTATCGATCAGGATTGAGTGCAGGTTGAGAAGGTCGATCAGGTATCGATCAGGATGCAGTGCAGGTTGAAAAGGTCGATCAGGTATCGATCAGGATTGAGTGCAGGTTGAAAAGGTCGATCAGGTATCGATCAGGATTGAGTGCAGGTTGAGAAGGTCGATCAGGATGCAGTGCAGGTTGTAAAGGTCGATCAGGTATTGATCAGGATTGAGTGCAAGTTGAAAAGGTCGATCAGGTATCGATCAGGATTGAGTGCAAGTTGAAAAGGTCGATCAGGTGTCGATCAGGTATCGATCAGGATTGAGTGCAAGTTGAAAAGGTCGATCAGGTATCGATCAGGATTGAGTGCAAGTTGAAAAGGTCGATCAGGTATCGATCAGGATTGAGTGCAAGTTGAAAAGGTCGATCAGGTATCGATCAGGTTTGAGTGCAGGTTGAAAAGGTCGATCAGGTATCGATCAGGATTGAGTGCAAGTTGAAAAGGTCGATCAGGTATCGATGAGGATCGACTGCAGGTTTGCATTTATTGATGAGAATCGAGTGCAGGTTTGCATGTACCGATCAGGTAACGATGAGGATCGAGTGCAGGTTTGCATGTATCGATCAGGTAACGATGAGGATCGAGTGCAGGTTTGCATGTATCGATCAGTATCGATTGATGTTTATGATGAAGTTGCGAAGACCGATTGGTGATGAGGAGGCCGAGTTGATTCCAGCGTCCGACCTGGAGTACTGGAGACAAAGGACACGTGAATATAATAAGGAATGACCAAACATAAAAATATAAAATTGTTTTGTAATATAATTTACATCTCACAATCCTTCACATTCCCTCATTGAACGAACGTATTATTCATTCCATCATCGAGTTCCTTCCCTCGTCCCAACACTCACTCAACATTTGGCCAATCCAGAGGGTCTTACCGTCCGTCCAGTGTCCGCGTGCAGTGTCCGCGTGCAGTGTCCGCGTGCAGTGTCCGCGTGCAGTGTCCGCAGCGCTTCCCCTCGGTCTTGTGGATTCCCGCGCTTTTTCCTTGCGGTTTTCCATTGGTTTGGTGAACGTGGTCAGGAAGGGGGAGGTCATGGTCATGAATAACGAGGCACGAACTGCACGACCCTCACGGTCAGCCATGTCCAGCCAATGAGAATGTTTTTTAAACATGAAACTGCGCATGACCGACTATTCATATACGATGACCGACCATTCATATACTATGACCGACCATTCATATACTATGACCGACCATTGATATACTATGACCGACCATTGATATACCATGACCGACCATTGATATACTATGACCGACCATTCATATACTATGACCGACCATTCATACACCGTGACCGACCATTCATACACCATGACCGACCATTCATACACCGTGACCGACCATTCATACACCGTGACCGACCATTCATACACCGTGACCGACCATTCGATTCATATACTATGACCGACCATTCATATACTATGACCGACCATTCATACACCGTGACCGACCATTCATACACCGTGACCGACCATTCATACACCGTGACCGACCATTCATATACTATGACCGACCATTCATACACCGTGACCGACCATTCATACACCGTGACCGACCATTCATATACCGTGACGACCATTCATATACCGTGACCGACCATTCATACACCGTGACCGACCATTCATACACCGTGACTGACCATTCATATACCGTGACTGACCATTCATATACCATAACCGACCATTCATATACCGTGACTGACCATTCATATGCCGTGATTGACCATTCATATACCGTGAATGACCATTCATATACCGTGATTGACCATTCATATACCATGACCGACCATTCATATACCGTGACTGACCATTCATATACCGTGACCGGCCATTCATATACCATGACCGACCATTCATATACCGTGACCGACCATTCATATACCGTGTCCGACCATTCATATACCGTGTCCGACCATACATATACCGTGCCACTCATATATACCATGATCGACCATTCATATACTGTGACTGACCATTCATATACCGTGACCGACTATTCATATACCGTGTCCGACCATTCATATACCGTGACCGACCATTCATATACCGTGACCGACCATTCATATACAGTGACCGACCATTCATATACCGTGACCGACCATTCATACACCGTGACCGACCATTCATACACCGTGACCGACCATTCATACACCGTGACTGACCATTCATACACCGTGACCGACCATTCATAAACTATGACCGACCATTCATATACCATGACCGACCATTCATACACCGTGACCGACCATTCATACACCGTGACCGACCATTCATATACTATGACCGACCATTCATACACCGTGACCGACCATTCATACACCATGACCGACCATTCATACACCGTGACCGACCATTCATATACCGTGACCGACCATTCATACACCGTGACCGACCATTCATACACCGTGACTGACCATTCATATACCGTGACTGACCATTCATATACCGTGACTGACCATTCATATACCTTGACTGACCATTCATATACCGTGATTGACCATTCATATACCATAACCGACCATTCATATACCGTGACTGACCATTCATATACCGTGATTGACCATTCATATACCATGACCGACCATTCATATACCGTGACTGACCATTCATATACCGTGACCGACCATTTATATACCGTGTCCGACCATTCATATACCGTGTCCGACCATTCATATACCGTGCCACTCATATATACCATGACCGACCATTCATATACTGTGACTGACCATTCATATACCATGACCGACCATTCATATACCGTGACCGACCATTCATATACCGTGACCGACCATTCATATACCGTGACCGACCATTCATATACCGTGACCGACCATTCATATACCGTGACCGACCATTCATATACCGTGACCGACCATTCATATACCGTGACGGACCATTCATGTACCGTGACCGACCATTCATGTACCGTGACTGACCATTCATATACCGTGACCGACCATTCATGTACCGTGACCGACCATTCATGTACCGTGACCGACCATTCATGGACCGTGACCGACCATTCATGGACCGTGACCGACCATTCATGGACCGTGACCGACCATTCATGTACCGTGACCGACCATTCATGTACCGTGACCGACCATTCATATACCGTGACCATGCTCCCCCGCCCCCTATGCCTATTCCCACCCCCAGATTCTTCCTGTCTGTCTGTGCTCCCACCATGCCTATTCCCTCCCCCAGATTCTTCCTGTCTGTGCTCCCCCCGCCCCCATGCGTATTCCCACCCCCAGATTCTTCCATCTGTGCTCCCCCCGCCCCCATGCATATTACCAACCCCCAGATTCTTCCTGTCTGTGCTCCCCCCGCCCCCATGCATATTCCCACCCCCAGATTCTTCCTGTCTCTGCTCCCCCGCCCCCATGCGTATTCCCACCCCCAGATTCTTCCATCTGTGCTCCCCCCGCCCCCATGACTATTCCAACCCCCAGATTCTTCCTGTCTGTGCTCCCCCCGCCCCCATGACTATTCCCACCCCCAGATTCTTCCTGTCTGTGCTTCCCCAAACCCATGCATATTCCCACCCCCAGATTCTTCCTGTCTGTGCTCCCCCCGCCCCCATGACTATTCCCACCTCCAGATTCTTCCTGTCTGTGCTGCCCCCACCCCTATGACTATTCCCACCCCCAGATTCTTCCTGTCTGTGCTCCCCCCGCCCCCATGACTATTCCCACCCCCAGATTCTTCCTGTCTGTGCTCCCCCCAACCCATGCATATTCCCACCCCCAGATTCTTCCTGTCTGTGCTCCCCCCGCCCCCATGACTATTCCCACCCCCAGATCCTTCCTGTCTGTGCTCCCCCCGCCGCCATGACTATTCCCACCCCCAGATTCTTCCTGTCTGTGCTCCCCCCGCCGCCATGACTATTCCCACCCCCAGATTCTTCCTGTCTGTGCTCCCCGCAACCCATGCATATTCCCACCGCCAGATTCTTCCTGTCTGTGCTCCCCCCACCCCCATGACTATTCCCACCCCCAGATTCTTCCTGTCTGTGCTCCCCCCAACCCATGCATATTCCCACCCCCAGATTCTTCCTGTCTGTGCTCCCCCCGCCCCCATGACTATTCCCACCTCCAGATTCTTCCTGTCTGTGCTGCCCCCACCCCCACCCCCATGACTATTCCCATCCCCAGATTATTCCTGTCTGTGCTCCCCCCACCCCCATGACTATTCCCACCCCCAGATTCTTCCTGTCTGTGCTCCCCCCGCCCCCATGACTATTCCCACCCCCAGATTCTTCCTGTCTGTGCTCCCCCCAACCCATGCATATTCCCACCCCCAGATTCTTCCTGTCTGTGCTCCCCCCGCCCCCATGACTATTCCCACCCCCAGATTCTTCCTGTCTGTGCTCCCCCCAACCCATGCATATTCCCACCCCCAGATTCTTCCTGTCTGTGCTCCCCCCACCCCCATGACTATTCTGTGCCCCCCCCATGTACCGTGACTATTCTGTGACTGTTCTGTGCCCCCCCCCATGACTATTCCCACCCCCAGAATCTTCCCGTCTGTGCTCCCCCCGTCCCCATGACTATTCCCACCCCCAGATTCTTCCTGTCTGTGCTGCCCCCGCCCCCATGACTATTCCCACCCCCAGATTCTTCCTGTCTGTGCTCCCCCCACCCCCATGACTATTCCCACCCCCAGATTCTTCCTGTCTGTGCTGCCCCCGCCCCCATGACTATTCCCACCCCTAGATTCTTCCTGTCTGTGCTGCCCCCGCCCCCATGACTATTCCCACCCCGAGATTCTTCCTGTCTGTGCTGCCCCCGCCCGCATGACTATTCCCACCCCCAGATTCTTCCTGTCTGTGCTGCCCCCACCCCCATGACTATTTCCACCCCCAGATTCTTCCTGTCTGTGCTCCCCCCACCCCCATGACTATTCCCACCCCCAGATTCTTCCTGTCTGTGCTCCCTCCGCCCCCATGACTATTCCCACCCCCAGATTCTTCCCGTCTGTGCTCCCCCCACCCCCAGATTCTTCCTGTCTGTGCTCCCCCCGCCCCCATGACTATTCCAACCCCCAGATTCTTCCTGTCTGTGCTGCCCCTGCCCCCATGACTATTGCCACCCCCAGATTCTTCCTGTCTGTTCTCCCCCCACCCCCATGACTATTTCCACCCCCAGATTCTTCCTGTCTGTGCTGCCCCCGCCCCCATGACTATTCCCACCCCCAGATTCTTCCTGTCTGTTCTCCCCCCACCTCCATGACTATTTCCACCCCCAGATTCTTCCTGTCTGTGCTGCCCCCGCCCCCATGACTATTCCCACCCCCAGATTCTTCCTGTCTGTTCTCCCCCCACCCCCATGACTATTTCCACCCCCAGATTCTTCCTGTCTGTGCTGCCACCGCCCCCATGACTATTCCCACCCCCAGATTCTTCCTGTCTGTTCTCCCCCCACCCCCATGACTATTTCCACCCCCAGATTCTTCCTGTCTGTGCTGCCCCCACCCCCAGATTCTTCCTGTCTGTGCTGCCCCCACCCCCATGACTATTCCCACCCCCAGATTCTTCCTGTCTGTGCTCCCCCCCACCCCCATGACTATTCCCACCCACAGATTCTTCCTGTCTGTTCTCCCCCCACCCCCATGCATATTCCCACCCCCAGATTCTTCCTGTCTATGCTCCCCCCGCCCCCATGACTATTCCCACCCCCAGATCCTTCCTGTCTGTGCTCCCCCCGCCCCCATGACTATTCCCACCCCCAGATTCTTCCTGTCTGTGCTCCCCCCGCCCCCATGACTATTCCCACCCCCAGATTCTTCCTGTCTGTTCTCCCTCCGCCCCCATGACTATTCCCACCCCCAGATTCTTCCTGTCTGTGCTCCCCCCGCCCCCATGACTATTCCCACCCCCAGATTCTTCCTGTCTGTGCTCCCCCCGCCCCCATGACTATTCCCACCTCCAGATTCTTCCTGTCTGTGCTGCCCCCACCCCCATGACTATTCCCACCCCCAGATTCTTCCTGTCTGTGCTCCCCCCACCCCCATGACTATTCCCACCCCCAGATTCTTCCTGTCTGTGCTCCCCCCACCCCCATGACTATTCCCACCCCCAGATTCTTCCTGTCTGTGCTCCCCCCAACCCATGCATATTCCCACCCCCAGATTCTTCCTGTCTGTGCTCCCCCCGCCCCCATGACTATTCCCACCCCCAGATTCTTCCTGTCTGTGCTCCCCCCGCCCCCATGACCATTCCCACCCCCAGATTCTTCCTGTCTGTGCTCCCCCCACCCCCATGACTATTCTGTGCCCCCCCCATGTACCGTGACTATTCTGTGACTGTTCTGTGCCCCCCCCCATGACTATTCCCACCCCCAGAATCTTCACGTCTGTGCCCCCCCCATCCCCATGACTATTCCCACCCCCAGATTCTTCCTGTCTGTGCTGCCCCCGCCCCCATTACTATTCCCACCCCCAGATTCTTCCTGTCTGTGCTCCCCCCGCCCCCATGACTATTCCCACCCCCAGATTCTTCCTGTCTGTGCTGCCCCCGCCCCCATGACTATTCCCACCCCCAGATTCTTCCTGTCTGTGCTCCCCTTGCCCCCATGACTATTCCCACCCCCAGATTCTTCCTGTCTGTGCTGCCCCCGCCCCCATGACTATTCCCACCCCCAGATTCTTCCTGTCTGTGCTCCCCCCGCCCCCATGACTATTCCCACCCCCAGATTCTTCCTGTCTGTGCTGCCCCCGCCCCCATTACTATTCCCACCCCCAGATTCTTCCTGTCTGTGCTCCCCCCGCCCCCATGACTATTCCCACCCCCAGATTCTTCCCGTCTGTGCTCCCCCCGCCCCCATGACTATTCCCACCCCCAGATTCTTCCTGTCTGTGCTGCCCCCGCCCCCATGACTATTCCCACCCCGAGATTCTTCCTGTCTGTGCTGCCCCCGCCCGCATGACTATTCCCACCCCCAGATTCTTCCTGTCTGTGCTGCCCCCGCCCCCATGACTATTCCCACCCCCAGATTCTTCCTGTCTGTGCTCCCCCCGCCCCCATGACTATTCCCACCCCCAGATTCTTCCTGTCTGTGCTGCCCCCGCCCCCATTACTATTCCCACCCCCAGATTCTTCCTGTCTGTGCTCCCCCCGCCCCCATGACTATTCCCACCCCCAGATTCTTCCCGTCTGTGCTCCCCCCGCCCCCATGACTATTCCCACCCCCAGATTCTTCCTGTCTGTGCTGCCCCCGCCCCCATGACTATTCCCACCCCGAGATTCTTCCTGTCTGTGCTGCCCCCGCCCGCATGACTATTCCCACCCCCAGATTCTTCCTGTCTGTGCTGCCCCCGCCCCCATGACTATTTCCACCCCCAGATTCTTCCTGTCTGTGCTCCCCCCGCCCCCATGACTATTCCCACCCCCAGATTCTTCCTGTCTGTGCTGCCCCCGCCCCCATGACTATTGCCACCCCCAGATTCTTCCTGTCTGTTCTCCCCCCACCCCTATGACTATTTCCACCCCCAGATTCTTCCTGTCTGTGCTCCCCCCGCCCCCATGACTATTCCCACCCCCAGATTCTTCCCGTCTGTTCTCCCCCCGCCCCCATGACTATTCCCACCCCCAGATTCTTCCCGTCTGTGCTCCCCCCGTCCCCATGACTATACCCACCCCCAGATTCTTCCTGTCTGTGCTCCCCCCGCCCCCATGACTATTCCCACCCCCAGATTCTTCCTGTCTGTGCTCCCCCCGCCCCCATGACTATTCCCACCCCCAGATTCTTCCTGTCTGTTCTCCCTCCGCCCCCATGACTATTCCCACCCCCAGATTCTTCCTGTCTGTGCTCCCCCCGCCCCCATGACTATTCCCACCCCCAGATTCTTCCCGTCTGTTCTCCCCCCGCCCCCATGACTATTCCCACCCCCAGATTCTTCCCGTCTGTGCTCCCCCAGCCCCCATGACTATTCCCACCCCCAGATTCTTCCCGTCTGTGCTCCCCCCGTCCCCATGACTATTCCCACCCCCAGATTCTTCCTGTCTGTGCTCCCCCCGCCCCCATGACTATTCCCACCCCCAGATTCTTCCTGTCTGTGCTCCCCCCACCCCCATGACTATTCCCACCCCCAGATTCTTCCTGTCTGTGCTCCCCCCCACCCCCATGACTATTCCCACCCCCAGATTCTTCCTGTCTGTGCTCCCCCCGCCCCCATGACTATTCCCACCCCCAGATTCTTCCTGTCTGTTCTCCCCCCGCCCCCATGACTATTCCCACCCCCAGATTCTTCCCGTCTGTGCTCCCCCCGCCCCCATGACTATTCCCACCCCCAGATTCTTCCTGTCTGTGCTCCCCCCGCCCCCATGACTATTCCCACCCCCAGATTCTTCCTGTCTGTTCTCCCCCCGCCCCCATGACTATTCCCACCCCCAGATTCTTCCCGTCTGTTCTCCCCCCACCCCCATGACTATTCCCACCTCCAGATTCTTCCCGTCTGTTCTCCCCCCGCCCCCATGACTATTCCCACCCCCAGATTCTTCCCGTCTGTTCTCCCCCCGCCCCCATGACTATTCCCACCCCCAGATTCTTCCTGTCTGTTCTCCCCCCGCCCCCATGACTATTCCCACCCCCAGATTCTTACCGTCTGTGCTCCCTCCGCCCCCATGACTATTCCCACCCCCAGATTCCTCCTGTCTGTGCTCCCCCCGCCCCCATGACTATTCCCACCCCCAGATTCTTCCTGTCTGTGCTCCCCCCGGCCCCGCCCCCATGACTATTCCCACCCCCAGATTCTCCTGTGTGACACGCTCCAATATTGTCCCATCCACAATGTACTCTCTGATCCCATTATTCTTACCCACGCCCACCCCAGTCATGGCCCGAACGGCCTCTTCGCGCCATTAATTTCACCGCCACTGAATCGTCCTCTTCCTAATAACAAGAAGACGAGAAAAACCGGAAATCGGCGACCTGAATTATTTGCGCATGCGCAAAGCAGTGACAGCGACGGCGGCGCCATCTTGCGGGCGGCAGCGTGCGGGAACGCTCCTCGCGGCACGGGGTGCATAGTTTGCGCCCCGCCTCGACATGCCGTCCGTAACGCTCCCGCCGAAGGAGAACGCGTTGTTCAAGAAGATTTTGGTGAGGAAATCGCCATAGCCCTCGAGCTCGTGGTTGCGCGAAATTGTCCCTGAACGTGTCGGATAGTTAGGCCCTTGGCCTCGTGGGGCGTTTGGAGTGTTTCAGTAAAATGTTACATGCGTGAGTGTCTGGCGGGAAAAGGCTGTGTGTGTGTGTGTGTGTGTGTGTGTGTGTGTGTGTGTGTGTGTGTGTGTGTGTGTGTGTGTGTGTGTGTGTGCGTGCGTGCGTGCGTGCGTGCGCGTGCGGGCGCGTGCGGTCCGAGGGCTATGAGAGTACAAGTGTTTGGCCTTGTGTGGCTGCGAAACGTGAACAAATGTTACACGGACTCGGCCTTGGAGGGATTTGCATGTGTTTTGTGGATTAAACTTTTTCTTTACTGATGATCGTGAGGATCCGCCTTTGTGCACGTTTGTTGAAGAACGTTCGTGTTTTGTAAATAGGTTTGTGATGGCTCGATGAATGGCATTGTATGGTCACGGTGTGCCTGGACCACTGTTTGGTGTGTGCATGTCCCCATTGTTGGTCATGGTGTGCCTGGACCACTGTTTGGGGTGTGCATGTCCCCATTGTTGGACATGGTGTGCCTGGACCACTGTTTGGTGTGTGCATGTCCCCATTGTTGGACATGGTGTGCCTGGACCACTGTTTGGTGTGTGCATGTCCCCATTGTTGGTCATGGTGTGCCTGGACCACTGTTTGGTGTGTGCATGTCCCCATTGTTGGTCATGGTGTGCCTGGACCACTGTTTGGTGTGTGCATGTCTCCATTGTTGGACATGGTGTGGGTGGTTTGTGGTGGCTCGATGAATGGCAGTGTATGGTCACGGTGTTCCTGGACCACTGTTTAGTGTGTGCATGTCTCCATTGTTGGACATGGAGTGGGTGGTTTGTGATGGCTCGATGAATGGCATTGTATGGTCACGGTGTGCCTGGACCACTGTTTGGTGTGTGCATGTCCCCATTGTTGGTCACGGTGTGCCTGGACCACTTTGGTGTGTGCATGTCTCCATTGTTGGACATGGAGTGGGTGGTTTGTGATGGCTCGATGAATGGCAGTGTATGGTCACGTTGTTCCTGGACCACTGTTTGGTGTGTGCATGTCCCCATTGTTGGACATGGTGTGGGTGGTTTGTGATGGCTCGATGAATGGCATTGTATGGTGACGGTGTGCCTGGACCACTGTTTGGTGTGTGCATGTCCCCATTGTTGGTCACGGTGTGCCTGGACCACTTTGGTGTGTGCATGTCTCCATTGTTGGACATGGAGTGGGTGGTTTGTGATGGCTCGATGAATGGCAGTGTATGGTCACGGTGTTCCTGGACCACTGTTTGGTGTGTGCATGTCCCCATTGTTGGACATGGTGTGGGTGGTTTGTGGTGGCTCGATGAATGGCAGTATATGGTCATGGTGTTCCTGGACCACTGTTTGGTGTGTGCATGACCCCATTGTTGGTCATGGTGTGCCTGGACTACTGTTTGGTGTGTACATGTCCCCATTGTTGGTCATGGTGTGCCTGGACCACTGTTTGGTGTGTACATGTCCCCATTGTTGGTTATGGTGTGCCTGGACCACTGTTTGGTGTGTACATGTCCCCATTGTTGGACATGGTGTGCCTGGACCACTGTTTGGTGTGTACATGTCCCCATTGTTGGTCATGGTGTGCCTGGACCACTGTTTGGTGTGTACATGTCCCCATTGTTTGTCATGGTGTGCCTGGACCACTGTTTGGTGTGTACATGTCCCCATTGTTGGACATGGTGTGGGTGGTTTGTGATGGCTCGATGAATGAGTGTGTGAAGGGTTTTGAAATATCTCGCCACAAACACCACTCGTCTGACTCAACATAATAATGTAACGATAGTTCCCAACATTGATTTCCTCACCTTCATAACAATGGGACTTGTGATGTACACAAGACTTTGCTGTTGGTGGTGCTGGCCGGGTACGGTAGACTGGTAGAGTTTATATATTTATTAATTTTATTATAAAAATGCTGAAAATTTTCCATCCATCCCTTTGACTCTGTTGAATGTAAACTTTGGAAATGCTTGTGACCATTGTATTGCTTCCTTTTTGGGTCTATGGTGGTGTTCCAGTGATCTCCCCTCTCCATGGTGGTGTTCTGGTGATCTCCCCTCTCCATGGGGGTGTTCTAGTGTTCTCCTCTCTCCATGTTGGTGTTTTCGTCATCTCCCCTCTCCAGGGAGGTGTTCTGGTCATCTCCCCTATCCATGGTGGTGTTCTGGTCATTTCCTCTCTCCATGGTGGTGTTGTGGTCATCTCCCCTCTCCATGGTGGTGTTCTGGTCATCTCCCCTCTCCATGGTGGTGTTCTGGTCATCTCCGCTCTCCATGGTGGTGTTCTGGTCATCTCCCCTCTCCGTGGTGGTGTTCTGGTCATCACCCATCTCCATGGTGGTGTTCTGGTCATCTCCCCTCTCCATGGTGGTGTTCTTGGTATCCCCCCTCTCCATGGTGGTGTTCTGGTCATCTCCCCTATCCATGTTGGTGTTCTGGTCATCTCCCCTCCATGGTGGTGTTGTGGTCATCTCCCCTCTCCATGGTGGTGTTCTGGTCATCTCCCTTCTCCATGGTGGTGTTCTGGTCATCTCCCCTCTCCGTGGTGGTGTTCTGATCATCACCCATCTCCATGGTGGTGTTCTTGTCATCTCCCCTCTCCATGGTGGTGTTCGTGGTCATCTTCCCTATCCATGGTGGTGTTCTGGTGATTTCCCCTCTCCATGGTAGTATTCTGGTGATCTCCCCTCTCCATGGTGGTGTTCTGGTGATCTCCCCTCTCCATGGTGGTGTTCTGGTGATCTCCCCTCTCCATGGTGGTGTTCTGGTGATTTCCCCTCTCCATGGTGGTGTTCTTGGTATCCCCCCTCTCCATGGTGGTGTTCTTGGTGTCTCCCCTCTCCATGGTGGCGTTCTCGTGATCTCCTTCTCCATGTTGGTCTGGTGATCTCACCTCTGCAAGGTGTTGGTCTGGTGATCTCACCTCTGCAAGGTATTGGTCTGGTGATCTCCCCTCCTATATCAGGAGCTCGAGGTTGTTGTTTTGCATGAAATGACCATTTGGCTAGTTTTATTATTAAATGGTTACCATAGGCAATATAAAAGTGCAATCTTAAGGTTCCTGAGCGGTGGGTTAATGTATCAGGCCCATATATGTGTTAATAACCGTGGTCATGGGTTAGAAGAAGTTCATCGTCAGTGTATGCTCTCCTGACCATATACATCATTCAAATTTTACAATATTTTTTTATTGAATTACTGTCGTGGTACCAGCATCCACCTGTGACACCAAATTGGGTTGATACCTTGTAATTTTTAAACTGTATGGATTGCATTTTTTGAAAATTGGAAAAACGATTTTCACCAAAGTTACTTCCTTCATGTTTGAGCGAGTGATACATACAAGACGCAAGTCTAAACTTAGTATTATTTATTCAGAAAACTGAGCCATGTGCTTTCGAACAAAATGAGTGACATGTGAGTGAGGTCCATATCTCCAAAAATGAGAGAGTTACAGGCACACAAGTAAACATTTACCCTAAAGTGGAAATGTGCATGGAAATCGGTCAAATTGGGCAAAATTACTTATCTTGCTATAATTCACCAAATGTCTGTCTGTCTGTCCGTCTGTCCCAGGTACCGCAAAAACGCCTGAACCGATCGCAACGATATTTTGGGTGGGTAATCCTGGGACCCCCTGGAGGAAAATAGGCTATATTGTTTTTCCAATTTCAGCTTTGGTCTGCAGCATTTTCAGGTTTGGGCTCCCGCATAACGTTATTGTCCCGGGTACCGCAAAAACGGCTGCACCGATCGCAACGATTTCCTGGAACCCCTGCAGTAAAATCCTACGATAATTCACCAAAAGAACATGACATGAAAATCAAAAACGGCTGAACAGTATTTCATTGAACATTGCATTGTGGAATTGAGGAAAATCCGAATGAATTATGAACCTGCTGCAAATGCCGCGAATGCGGAAGTGGACAGATTACGGCAATGAACTGGTTTGATAATATCCCAATACAACCGTCATTCAAAACATAATTTTGTTGAAGTATCAATTGATGATTGGAATTGAGTAAATACAATTACGATTTTGAATTCGTAATTGTATTCACCCAACCGTACCGAACTTCACAACAGGATTTAAATATTTGTTTATGTCACAAATGTTGTTAAAAGTTTATTTTTTATATTCATGTTATTTAATTTGTGATTGGAGTTGTGCTGTTTGGAATGAAAAAAGAGATATCGAGTTCAAGTGAATGACTAAATGCCGTGATGGTTTCTACTTTCTAAACGTGAAATTCGCAGATCACCATATGCAGATTCGCCATTGACTGGGTATGGAACACACGTGCCCGTTTGTTTGCGAACGGGTACGTTTTTCATGGAAGTCATTCACAAACTTGCTGTCCATGTCTGACGTGCGACTGAAGGTGCTACAGTAATGTGGAATTTATTGGTTTCATGCTTTAGCATTCGCCATTTCTGCATTGTCTGTTTGCTTCTGGCCTCCCACCTGTGCGTAGCACGGGTACCTCACTAGTCACAATAATATCCTCTCACAATGAAGGTTTCATGTGCAGTTAATAATTTATATCAATGTGATTAGGATGTGATATCAAAGTGATGTGATGTGATATCAAAGTCCCTGGTGTTGGGCTAGCGGCTAGGGTGCCGGCTTAGGATCCTACGATCCTGGGTTCGAATCCCGGTCGATCACTGAATTAACGCCAGGGGGGTTGACTCAGCCTGTCATCCTTCCGAGGTCGGCTAATTGAGTACCAGTTCACTGGTAATTCCCTGTTTGTCGTTAAAGGCGGCAAAAAGGGTTGGCGTCAGGAAGGGCATCCGGCCGTAAAACATTGCTTCAAAAAGGGGACCAAAAAAACAACAACAACCACGGTTCCCGAAAAAGGCCAACCCCCGCTTTGTGGGGAAAAATGGCCTCTAAAGGTGGTTATTTTTTATATAATGTGATGCAGTCTATGAACACTCATGAGGTAAATTAATAACCTGCCTTCTCAGATTGGTCACGACCCACTGGTTTAGAATCTCTGGTTTATATCATATCTTACGTGACTACCATTACTCATATGTTTACAGACTGCATCACATTATATTTTTTATTTATAATGTGATGCAGTCTGTAAACATATGAGTAATGGTAGTCACGTAAGATATGATATAAACCAGAGATTCTCACCCAGTGGGTCGTGACCAATCTGAGAAGGCAGGTTATTAATTTACCTCATGAGTGTTCATAAAATGTACCTCACGAAAACCAAGTTATATTAATGCTATTGTATTAATTGCCCTCGCTAGATGAGAGGGTATTGCAAATA
Organism: Myxine glutinosa; assembly: GCF_964187855.1. Lineage (NCBI taxonomy): Eukaryota > Metazoa > Chordata > Myxini > Myxiniformes > Myxinidae > Myxine > Myxine glutinosa. Next base: position 2,160,328 of record NC_136261.1, on the reverse strand, counting down.
CGTCCGTTTGTTTGTTCGTTTGTTACTTGAAAAATCGAAGATTGAAAAACCGAAAATCGAAGAAGATTCGAAGAAACACAACACCAGGTACCATTTCCAAAAATCTCAGATTTTTTCAAGTACCATGGTACCCCTCTATTCGAGGGGGATACATTCCTGGAATATCCGCAAATAGCGAAACCCGTGAATAGCGGTGCATTGTTTCGAAACATGGCCGCAAATGGGGAAAAATATATACTGCGATTTTGTGGAACACGGCCGCGAATAAAACACAAACCGCATATTCGCATGGACATTTTTCCGCAAATAGAGAAACAGGTTGCATTTTATCAACCGTGAGTACGCGGATTCCGCGAAGAGCGGGGTCCGCGAAGAGCGGGATTGGACAGTATATTGGTCGGTTGCATTTAGTCTGTCTGTCTGTTTATCACCGGCCTATGGGTCACAATTCTAATCCGATCGTCGTGAAACCTCACTAAGCTGTAGAGGTCGTTGCAGTTGAGAAGCCTATTGATTTTGAGGTTAAAGATCACCTGGAATTAAAATTCTAAAACCGCCATTTTTCATCCGATTGACTTGAAAATTGAACAGCATTTGTATATTGAGTCAATATATTGGCAAAACCACTATTTTTGAGGGCAAAAGGTGAAAGGTCAACTCAAGATCAAACTTCCAAAATCATAAATTTTCCTCTGAAAAATCATAAATTTTCACCGATTGACTTCAATATTTAACAGCATTTGCATATTGCCTTACTGAATTGGGAAACCAACTATTTTGAGGTCAAAAGGTCAAAGGTCATCTCGAGATAAAACTTCTAAAATCAATTTTCCTCTGAAAAATCATCAATTTTCGTCCGATTGACTTCAATATTTAACAGCATTTGCATATTGCCTTACTGAATTGGGAAACCAACTATTTTGAGGTCAAAAGGTCAACTCGAGGTAAAACTTCTAAAGTCATCAATTTTCATCTGAAAAATCGTCACTTTTCATCCTATTGACCCCAGCTTTGATCAAGATCGGCAATTTTAATCTTTATGAAATGGACAATTTTCTGGATTAATGGAAACCTTTTATGGTTTGGGGGGCGAGGGAGGGGGGGGGGGGATTTTGCAAGTATCGTCTTTTGCATGGTTGTCTTGTTATTGTTTGTTTATCTGCAGTGAAGTTTAAACTCTAGAGTATTTGCTGGATAAGAGTCGCTGATTCGGCTAGTGGTTATGTTGATGACATGATGTGTTTAATTTATCATGTGTACGGTAAATGGTTGTAATCACCAGGTGTGTGTGCGCACCTGTGTCGTTGGTTATTAACTCCATATTTGGGTTTCTTTTTTCTTTCTTTTTTCTTTTTTTTTTGTATACAGAGTCGAGGCTCGTGAAAGAGCTAACATTTATCAAACAAACAAATCGAACAAACAAGTAAACAAAGTATATAAAAATGGGAGCGGTCGACAAGATGGGGAGAGAAGGGGAGGAAGCACACAAACATAACATTTGAGGGCAGGGACATCGGGAGATGTGTGGGAGGCAGAGGGCCTGGGGGGAGGCAGGATAGGTATAAAACGCAAGGACACCAAGGACTTCCAGGAAAGAAGACAAAAGTCACCGAAAAAAAGTGGATTTGGGGTGAAATTAGCGGGGGTAGAAAAGATCAAGGTTTTGGATGGGGGAAGATGAGAGATGGTGGTGAACAGCCGTTTTTAAAGACCTGGAGGGTGGAGTGGGATTGTAGAGAGTGAGGGAGTTTGTTCCAGAGGCGGGAGAAAAGAGGAATGAAGGAGTGAAGGTGAGCAGTGAGTCTTGATTTTGGCAGTTTAACCATAAGAGGGTTGCAGGCAGATCTTGTGCGACCTGCAGGAATATTTGGGGGACAGAGCCCAGAGAGAGCTGGGGGAGCAAGGCCGGAGTGGAGTCGGTAGGAGATGGAAAGACCACCAACCTGCCTGCGGTGAGTTAGTGAAAGGCCCTCGGAGATGGCGTCATCGCGGGAGATTCCAATGATTCTGAAATGATTCTTTTCTTTTCTTTCTTGATCCTTAAAAAAAAGAAAAGCCAATCACAGCGGAAATTGTTTCTGGACGATTATCAATTTGTAGTTTGTCCTCATTATTTTGCTGTAAGTTAGTAGGTAGATGATTGAATAGCTGATGGGAGTGTTCTGTGATTACGAGTTGCGAGGTTGCTGGTGATGATTGAACAGCTGATGGGAGTGTTCTGTGATTATGAGTTGAGAGGTTGCTGGTGATGATTGAATAGCTGATGGGAGTGTTCTGTGATTACGAGTTGCGAGGTTGCTCGTGATGATTGAATAGCTGATGGGAGTGTTCTGTGATTACGAGTTGCGGGGTTGCTGGTGATGATTGAACAGCTGATGTGAATGGTATGTGATTGAGTTGAGAGGTTGCTGGTATGAAAAGCATTGAAATTTGATCTGTAGGTGTCATGAGAAGTAGTAATTTAAATGTGGTTACTGATTTTTATGAACTTTGATTTACCAGCAAATAATATACGGTCGGGCCACCAAAAAAATCTGTTTAGGTGGCCCGGTGGGCCACAAAAACAAAGTTTAAGTGTGACCCCTGACATACATACATACATACATACATACATACATACATACATACATACATACACACATACATACATACACTGTTCTCGACGGTTTTGCCCTTTGAGCTACACCGTAAAAAGATGAAAAAAGAAAAAAATGAGAGTACCCTGAAGTGCATTTGCCTGCTTCATAAGATTCCATCAAGTTTGATTTCGAAATATGAATGGTGTCACTTCTGCCGGTGCTATACATAATTGGTAATGTGGATTTTGGTCAATTGAAACGATCAACTGAGTACCAAATTTCTGAAATAAACAGAAGAACAAAAGATTTCTGGAATGCCTTTGGAAAATGAAATGCTCTTCTTCAAGGGAAAGTGTTTTTTTTTTTTTTTTTTTTTTTTTGTTTACAAGATCGAGGCTCGTGAAAGAGCGAACATTAATCACACAAAAAGACAAACAGACACATAAAACAAATAACATCGGGAGCGGTAGACAAGATGGGGAGAGAGGGGGAAGGACACAAACACAACATTTGAGAGCAGGGACCGAGAGACATGGAGACATCGAGAGATCTGTGGGAGGGAGAGGGCTTTGGGGGGGAGGCATGTGAAGGGGGGAGGGGGTGGGAGAGGTATAAACATATGGACACTGGCAGGATTTCCAGGAAAGAAGTTGGAATTTCAAACAAGGTGGATCTGGGGTGAATTAGTGGGGGTAGAAAAGATCAAGGTTATGGATGGGGGAAGATAAGAGATGGTGGTGAACAGCTGTTTTAAAGACCTGGAGGGAGGAGAGGGATTGAAGGGAGTGTGGGAGTTTGTTCCACAGGCGGGAGAAAAGAGGAATCAAAGAGTGAAGGTGAGCAGAGAGCCGAGATTTCGGCAGTTTAACCATCAGAGGGTTGCTGGCAGATCTTGTGCGACCTGTAGGAATATTTGGGGGACAGAGCACAGAGAGAGCTGGGGGAGCAAGGCCGGAGAGGAGTCGGTAGAAGACAGAAAGACCACCTACCTGCCTGCGGTGAGTGAGTGAAAGGCCCTCAGAGATAGCTTCATCGCGGGAGATTCCAATGATTTTGAAAGCTTTGGATTCAACAGCGTGAAGCCGAGCCAGGTGTGAGGCAGGAGCACCAGCCCATAGGGGAGAACAGTATTCCATTGAGCTGCGGATGAAAGCCTTGTATGTGGTGAGGAGCTCAGGTGTGCCGAGGAAGGACTTCGCACGACGGAGGATGCCCAGTCGGCGACTGGCTTTGGAGGCCAGCTTGGAAATGTGGTTTTCCCAAGAAAGATCATGGCAGATAGTGAGACCCAAAAGCTTGAGCGACAGAAGTTCTTGGAGAGGATTGTTGAGAAAGTAGATGGGAGGGTTGTCCAGTCGATCTTTTCGGAGAGACATAGTAAGAGAGTGAGATTTGTCAGGATTGAAAGACATGTTCCACTTGTTTGACCAGTCTGTGATTTTGTCCAGGTCTTCAGAGAGTGAGGAGGCTGCAGACTGCCGATCTGAGGGAAGAGGAATGGAGCGGCAGAGAGTGGAGTCATCAGCAAAGAGATAGAGAGGATTTTCCAGAGAGTCGGGGAGATCATTGATAAAGACCAGAAAAAGCACAGGGCCCAGCACACTTCCTTGGGGAACTCCAGCCTGAACAGGAAGGGGAGATGAGAGAAATCCATTCAGGGCCACACGTTGATTACGACCAGAGAGGAAGTCCGCAAGCCATGCATGGAGATTTCCATGGATACCATAGGAGGAGAGTTTGGTGAGCAGAGCTGGGTGCCAGACCGTATCAAAGGCCCGTGATATGTCAAGGGAGACAGCTCTGATTTCCTGTTTGGCATTGAGGACCTCCATCCATTGTTGAGACAGCAGAAGCAGCATGTCCAGAGTAGAGTGACCTGGTCTGAAACCAAATTGATGATCAGAGATCAAGCCATTGGAGAAGAGGAAAGATTTCATATCCGAAGCAATGATGGATTCCATGACTTTGCTGATAATTGGGAGCAGGTTGATTGGTCTGTAGTTGCAAGGATCTGCCTTTGTTTTAAAAAGAAAGGTCTTAATGCTTCCTTTGTTTACTGCTTGTCCTAACGTGTGAAACTTGGACCCTTAATTAAAAAAGAAGATGGAAAGTTTCGAAGAAGACGTTTAGGGAAGAAGGTGTGGAAGGCAAATGCTCGGAATAAAAGGAAGACACAGGAAAACAAGCAAATCGGTTAGAGTGCAACCGATTGTGACGTCGTCGAAGGAGTAAAGAAACAAAAATGTAATTGGGCTTGTTTATGCAGCAAGAATAGATCATCGTTGGATCAAATGTATATTGTAGTGCATGTCATTGGATAAATGAAAGATGGCATGATGAAATGCTGAGGTTCCATGAGCAATGTGAATGAACAGACTTGTAAACGCCTGTCTGTGAGAACCACAGGTCGAAGATGCGAATACAATGTAGACTGGACATTGCTCAGAAAACTCGCTTTGGTTTCTATTCAGTCAAGAGAATACAAGTAATCATATAAGGGAGTCAAAATTCATCCACCATTCATCGTTATCAAAAACCATTCATCTTTATCACCATTCATCAGTGACACCATTCATCTTTATCAAAAACTCTCTTCCTCACTCTCCCTGCACTGCCCTCTCTCCACCCCACCCACAGGAGTACCTCTGGCTACGGCTTCCTCTACGCTCCCACCTTTTGTTCATATGTGTTCTGTACCGTCCTCCAAACAGTGATGACTCCATTTACATTTCTCTGTCGGACAACATGGACCAACTTCTATCAACTCATCCAAACTCTCTCTTCCTCATATGTGGTGACTTCAACTGTCATCATGCCAGCTGGCCGGGTGTGGGTTCATCTCTCACCAGCCATGGCACCTCAGCAAAGGACTTCTGCGACTCATTGGGACTGACACAATCTGTCAATTTCCCGACCCGGATCTCAGTCAATGGAGTATCTTCTCTTCTGGACTTGGTTATGACTAACTTCCCTGCAAATGTCTGCTGCTCTTCTTCTGCTCCAATCGGTTCTTCTGATCATGTGCTTGTTAAAGTGGACATCTCACTGGCCATTCTCAGAGAGCCTCCTCAGCGCCGACGAGTCTGGCATTTCACTCAGGCCGACTGGCACGGTCTGCAAGCAGCCATCAATCAACTGGACTGGTCTCCCATCTCTTATGCCTCTGACATCAATTCTTCCTGGGAATTCTTCCAAAGCAAACTGCTCTCTCTCATGCACAGATTTATCCCATCTCGTCTTCAGTTGTCTTACCCTTCCTCCCGTCCATGGTACACTGAATCTTGTGGTGAGGCAGTTGCCCTGAAACAACTTGCCTTTGCGTCTTGGAAGGCAAATCCAACTGAAGGCAATCTCAGTTCCTTCCACCAAGCTCGAAACAAGTGTGTTTCTACCCTCAGGAGTGCCAGGAAGCACTATCTCTCCACACTCAAGATTGAACTCTCAAACCTGTCTCCTTCCTCCAAATCCTGGTGGCGTCTGGTCAAAGCCGTTTCTGGTGTTTGTTCCCCCTCCATCCCCTCCCTTACATCAAATGGCTACACAGTTGACACCGCACGTGACAAAGCCGAATGCCTCAACTCTGTGTTTGCCTCAAAATATTGTGTCCCAAACCCATCTCTCTCTGTTCCCACCTTTCCCAGTCGAACCCAACTGCTCCTGGACTCTGTGTCCTTCTCTCCTGACAAGGTGGAGAAGTTTTTATCAAACCTCGACTCTGATTCTGCAACTGGAACAGATGGCATCAGCCCTCAGGTCCTAAAATCCTGCTCTGCCGCTCTATCTCACCCTCTCTCTTCTTTTCACCCTCTCTTTTGCTCAAGGTCATCTGCCAGCATCTTGGAAATCAGCAAACATTACCACTTTACACAAAAAAGGTGCAAAAACAGATCCTTGCAACTACAGACCAATCAGCCTGCTCCCAATTATCAGCAAAGTCATGGAATCCATCATTGCTTCAGATATCAAATCCTTCCTCTTCTCCAATGGCTTCATCTCTGATCATCAATTTGGATTCAGACCAGGTCAATCCACTCTGGACATGTTGCTTCTGCTGTCTCAACAATGGATGGAGGTCCTCAATGCCAAACAGGAAATCAGAGCTGTCTCACTTGCCATATCACGTGCCTTCGATACGGTCTGGCACCCAGCTCTGCTCACCAAACTCACCTCCTATGGTATTCAGGGAAATCTCCACTCATGGCTTGCAGATTTCCTCTCTGGTCGTAGGCAACGTGTGGCCCTGAATGGATTTCTCTCATCTTCCCTTCCTGTTCTGGCTGGAGTTCCCCAAGGCAGTGTTCTGGGCCCTGTGCTATTTCTGGTCTTCATCAATGACCTCTCCGACTCTGGAAAATCCTCTCTATCTCTTTGCTGATGACTCCACTATCTGCCGCTCCATTCCTCATCCCTCAGATCTGCAATCTGCAGCCTCCTCACTCTCTGCAGACCTGGACAAAATCACAGACTGGTCAAACAAGTGGAACATGTCTTTCAATCCTGACAAATCTCACACTCTTACAATGTCTCTCCGAAAGGACCGACTGGACAACCCTCCCATCTACTTTCTCAACAATCCTCTCCAAGAAGTTCTGTCGCTCAAGCTTTTGGGTCTCACTATCTGCCATGATCTTTCTTGGGAAAACCACATTTCCAAGCTGGCCTCCAAAGCCAGTCGCCGACTAGGCATCCTCCGTCGTGCGAAGTCCTTCCTTGGCACACCTGAGCTCCTCACCACATACAAGGCTTTCATCCGCAGCTCAATGGAATACTGTTCCCCCCTCTGGGCTGGTGCTCCTGCCTCACACCTTGCTCGGCTTCACGCTGTTGAGGCCAAAGCTTTCAGAATCATTGGAATCTCCTGCGATGTAGTCAACTCCGAGGGCCTTTCACTCACTCACCGCAGGCAGGTTGGTGGTCTTTCTGTCTTCTACCGACTCCTCTCCGGCCTTGCTCCCCCAGCTCTCTCTGTGCTCTGTCCCCCCAATATTCCTTCAGGTCGCACAAGATCTGCCTGCAACCCTCTTATGGTTAAACTGCCAAAGTCTAGGCTCTCTGCTCACCTTCACTCTTTCATTCCCCTTTTCTCCCGCCTCTGGAACAAACTCCCCCACTCCCTTCAATCCCACTCCTCCCTCCAGGTCTTTAAAACAGCTGTTCACCACCATCTCTTATCTTCCCCCATCGAAAACCTTGATCTTTTCTACCCCCGGTAATTCACCCCAGAGTCCTTGCAGTGTTCATATGTTTTATTCCTCTCCCACCTCCCCCCAAGTCCTCCCGATGTCCCTGCTCTCAAATGTTGTGTTTGTGTCCTTCCCCCTCTCTCCCCATCTTGTCTGCCGCTCCCCTTGTTTTTTGTGTTTTGTGTGTCGGTTTGTCTTTTTGTGTGATTAATGTTAGCTCTTTCACGAGCCTCGATCATGTATACAAACAAAAAAACAAAAAAACAAAAAAAACAAAGGCAAGGTATGGATAAGGGGAGTGGGAGTGTCAGTCAAATCAATGATTGATTCCCTAACTACTGGAGCATGGTACTCATCTTGCTGGGGAAGTCACGATTTTTCGAAGCTGTCCCGACCTTCACGCACGCTCAAAGTTAAGTAATTGCTCACAATTGTATTTTTGTCGAAACTGTATTTATCTTACGTTTGTGTACCTATAGTGCGTCCCTTGGAAGATTATCGGTGTTAATCTTTCATACCTATATAGAGTGGTCGAGTATTTTGTGCCGCGATATATTGTGGCCTTGTTGTTCTTTAAGCTTCCTACCTGGAGGCTTTGTTTTCTCTCAGCGGTCGATTGTGGTACTGCTACTCTCGTTCTCTCAGTTTTTTCCCAGTCTTTTCACCCCATACTTCCTTGTTTAAAATCTTAATAATAATAATAATACATTTATTTTATATAGCACTTTTCAAGAAGCCCAAAGACGCTTTGACAGAGTACAAAAAACAAGTGCAAAAAGACAAAAATCAATAGGTAAATAATCAAAGCAAAAGGAAGGAGAAGGAGAAGAGATAGTCAGGGGTTAAATGCTGTGGGTTAAATGTTGAATGCAGTGTTGAACAGGTGGGCCTTGAGTGATGTTTTGAATGTGGTGAGTGAGGAGGAGTCTCTGATGGTGTGAGGTAGTGAGTTCCAGAGGGTGGGGAGCAGCGATGGAGAAGGCCCTGTCCCCCCAGGATCTGAATTTGGTCCGCATGGGGGGGGGGGGGGGGGGGGGACAGGAGGTTGGCGCCAGCAGAGCGGAGGTTTCGGGTGGGAGTGTGTCTGGAGAGGTCAGTCAGGTAGGATGGGGCCAGGTTACGGAGGGCTTTGTAGGTCAAGAGGAGGATTTTGTACTGGATTCTCTGGGGGATGGGGAGCAAGTGAAGCATGTAAAGGACGGGGGTGATGTGGTCACGGGTCAGGGAATGGGTGAGTAGACGGGCAGCGGAGTTCTGAATGTATTGGAGTTTATTGTCCCCCGTCGCACAGCGGAGCGAAAGGGGGACTATGGTTTTCCCCTCTGTCCGTGTGTCCGTCCGTCCGTCCGTCAGTCCGTGCGTGCGTGCCTAAGCGAAGGATCGCATTCGAATATGATGTGTGGGTGCAACCCACGTCAAAATCCAAGATGGCCGCCGCCATGTATGTCTGATGCCATGTATGTCTGAACCTTGTGAGATGAATATCTTGAAAAATAAGCGAAGTACCAACTTCTAATCTGGTGTGTGGGTGTATCTAGGCACAAGGAAGAACGCTGTTTAAAATTGGGTCGCCACGTCAAAATCCAAGATGGCCGCCACCATATATGTCTGAACCTTGTGAGCGAAATATCTTGAAAAATAAGCGAAATATCAACTTCTAATCTGGTGTGTGGGTGTATCTCGGCACAAGCAAGAAGGCTGTTTAAAATTGGGTCGCCACGTCAAAATCCAAGATGGCCGCCGCCATGTATGTCTGAACCTTGTGAGATGAATATCTTGAAAAATAAGCGAAGTACCAACTTCTAATTTGGTGTGTGGGTGTATCTCGGCATAAGGAAGAAGGCTATTGTAAATTGGGTCGCCACGTCAAAATCCAAGATGGCCGCCACCATATATATATATGTCTGAACTTTGTGAGTGAAATATCTTGAAAAATAAGCAAAGTACCAACTTCTAATCTGGTGTTTGGGTGCATCTCGGCATAAGGAAGAAGGCTATTGAAAATTGGGTCGCCACGTCAAAATCCAAGATGGCCGCCGCCATGTATGTCTGAACCTTGTGAGCGGAATATCTTGAAAAATAATCGAAGTACCAACTTCTAATCTGGTGTGTGGGTGTATCTTGTCATAAGGAAGAACGCTATTGAAAATTGGGTCGCCACGTCAAAATCCAAGATGGCCGCCTCCATGTATGTCTGACCCTTGTGAGCGAAATATCATATCATAGCATGTTTTCTGCGTTTTCCACTTTGTCAACTCTCATCACTTCACCGACGGGGGACCTAGGCGTAACGCTTGTTGATGATTATTGAGGGTGAACCATGGAGGAGGCTGTTGCAGTAGTCCAGACGGGAGGTGATGAAGGCGTGGATGAGGGTTTCTGCAGCCGTGGAGGAGAGGGATGGACGGAGACGGGCGATGTTTTTCAGGTGAAAGAAGGCTGTCTTTGTCATTTGTTTAGTGTATTTGTCGAAGGAGAGGGTTTGATCAAAGATGATGCCAAGATTCTGGATGTGAGGGGAGGCAGATACTGGGAAACCGTCAATGTTGAGGGCGAAGTTATGGGTGGATTTGGTGAGCGTTTTTGGGCCAATGATGATTATTACAGATTTATCATAGTTAAGTTTGAGGAAGTTGATTTGAAGTCAGGATTTTATTTCAGTGATGCAGTTTGTCAGGATAGAGTGGGTGGCGGTGGAGATTGACTTGGTGGAGATGAAAAGCTGGATGTCATCGGCGAAGCAGTGGAATTGGAGACCATGACGGCAGATTAAGTGACCAAGGGGGGACAGGTACAGGATGAAGAGGAGGGGGCCGAGAACTGAACCTTGGGGGAGGGTAGCAGTGGGGGATTTGCAGTTATTGATGGAGATGAACTGGCGTCTGTCAGAGAGGTAAGATTTGATCCAAGAGAGGGCAGTGCTGGTAATGTTAAAGGTGGTTTCAAGTCGGGTGAGGAGGATGGTGTGATTGATGGTGTCAAAGGCGGCGCTGAGGTCGAGGACGATGAGAATGTTGAGGTTGCCGGCGTCAGAGGAGAGGAGAAGGTCGTTGGTGATTTTGAGGAGAGCAGTTTCAGTACTGTGGTTGGAGCGGTAATCCGGATTGGAATGTTTCATACAGGTTATTGACAGAGAGGTGATGTTTGAGTTGAGTGGCTACAGCGTGTTCCAAAACTTTTGACAGAAAGGGTCGGTTGGATATGGGTCTGAAGTTATTTAGGGTGTCAGGGTTGAGTCCAGGTTTTTTCAGAATGGGGGTAACAGCAGCAATTTTGAGGGATGGTGGGATGATGCCTGTAGACAGGGAGGAGTTTATTGTTGCAGTGATAAGTGGAGAGAGAGCAGGAAGGGAGGCCTTGACAAAGCTGGAGGGGATGGGGTCCAGAGTGCAGGCGGCAGTTTTCATTCCTATGAGGAGTTCAGAGAGGTCAGTAGGTGAGACTGGGGAAAACTGAGACAGGGGTTGGCAGGATAAGGGGGGGCAGGTGGTTTGAGGGGGAGCAGGTGCGGTGATGGTTAAGCTGTTGTCGATGTTGTCAATTTTGCTTTGGAAGAATGAAAGGAAGGAGATGCAGTTGTCTACTGTGAATGACTGGGTGGTGGTGTCCAGGGGGCTGAGGAGTTTGTTTATTGTAGAGAAGAGTGCTTTTGGGTTTCCGGAGCCAGAGTGGATAATTTGAGAGTAGTAGGCGGAGCGGGCGCGGGAGAGGGCATCTTTGTAGTGCTGCACGTGGTCCTTGTAGGCTTGGGAGTGAATTGTGAGACATGTTTTATTTCGGAGTCTTTCAAGTTGGCGAGCATGAGTTTTCATCAGGCGGAGTTCAGGGGTAAACCAGGGAGCAGATGGGTGAAAGAAACTGTTTTGGTTTTTATAGGCGCAAGCTGGTCGAGGCAGAAGGAGAGAGTGTGGTTGTAGTAGTCAGTGAGGTCAGAAGGGGTGTAGAGGTCAACGAAGGGAGAAGTGGACATTTTTTCAGAGAGGGTGTATGAGAATGAGGTAGGTGAAAGAGAGTTTAGCTTACGGAAGTTGATAATGCGATAATGCCTTGGTGCTGGGGTGGGGATGTTGATGGTCATAGTGATACCTAAGTGGTCAGAGAGGGTGAGGTCGGAGCTAGAGAGATGGTGAAAAATTAGTTCAGTAGAGCAGACAAGGTCGAGAATGTGACCACGGTTATGGTTAGGAAAGTTGACATGTTGAGTGAAGGTTAAAGCAGGTGAGTAAATCAGTGAGGTCAGTGGTTATTGTGGAGTCAGTGGAGTCCATGTGGATATTGAAATCACCGAGGAGGAGGATTGAGGGGGAGAAGGAACAGAGCTGGGTCAGAAAGTAGGAGAAGTCAGACAGGAATGATGGGTGTGGTTTGGGAGGGCGGTAGACGACTGCCATGACTGACTGTGTGTGACCAGAGAGTTTAAAAGCCAGGTGTTCAAATGATGGAGCAGATGAGATGGAGATGGAGATGAGGCTGGTCTTGATGTCCTGTCGGTGAATTACGGCAATTCCACCACCTCGGCCCTCCGAGCGTGGTTTATTGATGTATGAATATCCATTGGGTGTGGTGAGGTTGAGTGAGAAGTAGTCCAGAGGTTGTTGCCAGGTTTCAGTGAGACAGAGAAAGTCCAGTTTATTGTCCAGAATGTAGTCGTTCAGGATGTGGCTTTTGTTGTTGAGGGACCGGGTATTGAACAGAGTGAGCTTGATGTTGCTTTGTACGGTGGGGATGAACTCACGTGATTTTGCCAGGGTTTGCAGACAGGAGGCGCGATCGTGTGCGTTGCTGTGGTGACGTCGGCGATGAGTGGGAGTGCGCTGAGCTGACCAGAGTACGGGAATGAAGTGACCTGTTTGTAAGTGAACAAACTTGCGACCGGAGCCTCTATGAATGTATCTGGGTCGTCGCAGGAGTCCGTGGTATTTGATTGCAGAGATGCATGATGGGGTGGAGTGAGTGTTGAGCAGAAGAAGCCTTGCGGCGGAGTACCTTAGAGCCATGCCAGACAGGAGCGAAGAGGATGAGGACGAGGCCGAGGAGGACGAGCAGGCCTTGCCAGTGTGGGACGTGCGGGACGTGCAGGACGTGAAGGCCTAGGGCGTGCAGACCGGGCTCAATGACCGCAGCGGCAAACCAAGACAGGAAAGGCCGCAGCGGCAAACCAAGACAGGAAAGGCCGCAGCGGCAAACCAAGACAGGAAAGGCCGCAGCGGCAAACCAAGACAGGAAAGGCCGCAGCGGCAAACCAAGACAGGAAAGGCCGCAGCGGCAAACCAAGACAGGAAAGGCCGCAGCGGCAAACCAAGACAGGAAAGGCCACAGCGGCAAACCAAGACAGGAAAGGCCGCAGCGGCAAACCAAGACAGGAAAGGCCGCAGCGGCAAACCGGGCGTCTTGCTCACCCCGGCCTCGTGGTGTTCCAGCGGCAAACCGCCCTCGTCCACGCGCAACCGCAGCCGCAAACAAGACAGCAAAGGGTAGAAGAGGCGTAAGACGCCCCGGGAGCGGGCCTGAGGCAAAGGTGGAAGAGCCGGGCAGGCAAAGCCGGGAGCAGAGCCGAGACCGACCAGAGAGCAGACCCAGCGGCTAAAAAGCCACCACGACCACCAGAAAAGCAGACTATATACAATGACCCAGTCGGAGAAGCGGCGAACAAATAACGCCAGCGTCCTCTCGCAGACCGGACCGGAACCGGAAATTAATACACTCATGTTCTTGAGGCCAGACCCCCTAACTTAACGTAACAACTTAACTAACTTAACTAACTAACTTAATCTTAACTCAAAATTTTTTTTTTCCCCTCCTTTGTTCTTTTCGTTCGTTTGTTCTTCGACCACGTGTTTCACCCCAGTTTCACCCCCATTTCACGCCATTCCCCAGATCTGTTTTGCCCTGTTCTTTTTGCTGACATATTTTGCCCTGTTCACGTGACTCGTGGTTGTCCCTCAAGGCTCCCTTTCCCCGTTGGTTTTTTTGTGAATATTAGATTGGTCTTCACTGTTCTGTTTAAATATGTTTAAACTTTCCCCTGCAGTGTTTTATTCAGTGGTATATTACAACACGCTGTTTTTCTTCCTATTTAAAAGGCTCTTTTCAATTTCCTCTCCAACTCATTCGACTTCAAAAAAATATTCAATCTCTTATAATTCTAAATCGCTACATGCTCAAAATTCTAATTCATTCCACCCCTCCTTCATCATTCTTAAACGGATCTCTATCTTGAAAATCACAATAAACCCAATTTGTTATAAATGTTCGTCTTTCATTAATCATCCACTTTCGAAACTCCCCCATTGCCCCTCCCCTCCAAATCTCCCCCCTTGCCCCTCCCCTCCTAAACTCCCCCCTTGCCCCTCCCCTCCAAAACTCCCCCCTTGCCCCTCCCCTTCAAAACTCCCCCCCCAACCCCTCCCCTTCAAATATCTCCCCCTACCATCCCTCTCCAATTCTCCCCCCCCCCACCCCCTTCTCAAAGCTGCCTCCTCCCGACTTCATCTCCCTTCTATCTCATACCTCCGCCTCCCCCAACCTTCTACTTTCCTCTCCTACCCCTCAAAGAACCCCTCACTGTGCCTCATCCCATCACCATCAAACCTTTCGTCCTCATCCTTCCCTTTCTTGTAACTCTTCTGTAATCTCTGACACGCTATGAACTGCTCTTCTGACCTCCCCCACCCATCCTTCATCTGCCCCTACCCACCCCTCCCCTCTCCTGCACCCGATGCTCCCCCTCTCTCCTCATTAACGATATGGACCTCAAACATCCGGGGCCTTCGCTCAAACCTGATTGATCTCTCCATTCAGGTTGCTTCTGACAATCCAGACTTGATCTGCTGAACAGAAACTTTCCTCCTTCAAGATTTTTTTTTTTTTTTTGTGTACAGAATCAAGGCTCGTGAAAGAGCTAACATTTATCACACAAACAAATCGAACAGACAAACAAAATATATAAAAAGAGGGAGCGGTAGACAAGATGTGGAGAGAAGGAGAAGCACACAAACACAACATTTGAGAGCAGGGACATCGGGAGATGTGTGGGAGGGAGAGGGCTTGGGTGGAGGAGGCGTGGGAATGGTGTGTGGGGTGGTGGGAGAAGTAAAAAACACAGACACCAAGGACTTCCAGGACAGAAATTGGGATTTCAAAAAAGTGGATTTGGGGTGAAATTAGCGGGGGTAGAAAAGATCAAGGTTTTGGATGGGGGAAGATAAGTGATGGTGGTGAACAGCTGTTTTAAAGACCTGGAGGGCGGAGTGGGATTGAAGAGAGTGAGGGAGCTTGTTCCAGAGGCGGGAGAAAAGAGGAATGAAGGAGTGAAGGTGAGCAGAGAGTCTTGATTTTGGCAGTTTAACCATAAGAGGGTTGCAGGCAGATCTTGTGCGACCTGTAGGAATATTTGGGGGACAGAGCCCAGAGAGAGCTGGGGGGGGGGGGGGGGGCGGGAAGGCCAAAGAGGAGTCGGTAGAAGACGGAAAGACCACCAACCTGCCTGCAGTGAGTGAGTGAAAGGCCCTTGGAGTTAGCTTCATCGCGGGAGATTCCAATGATTCTGAACGCTTTGGTTTCAACAGCGTGAAGACGAGCTAGGTGTGAGGCAGGAGCTCCAGCCCAGAGGGGAGAGCAGTATTCCATTGAGCTGCGGATGAATCAGATGTCTCTGATTCCTTAATATCTCTTCTTGGTTACTCCTTCCTCTGGTATGATAGACCTGAGCCTCATCCTGGTGGTGGGGTTGCTATCTTTATAAAAAAACTCTCTTCCTCACTCTCCACCACACCCCCAGGAGTCCCTCTGGCTATGGCTTCCTCTCCGCTCCCACCTTTTGTCCAGATGTGTTCTGTACCGTCCTCCAAACAGTGATGACTCCATTTACATTTCGCTGTCTGACAACATGGACCAACGGCTATCCACTCATCCCAACTCTCTCTTCCTTATACGTGGCGACTTCAACTGTGATCATGCCAGCTGGCTGGGTGTGGGTTCCTCTCTCACCAGCCATGGCACCTCAGCAAAGGACTTCTGCGACTCATTGGGACTGACACAATCTGTCAATTTCCCGACCCGGATCTCAGTCAATGGAGTATCTTCTCTTCTATACTTGGTTATGTCAGACTGTAAAAAAAACAGTGACAGTGACAACTCCATAATGTGTGCAGCTCATTCAAATAATAAGCAGCTCACTCAAAATAGAAACCAACCTATCATTCAATAATTGAATCCCATAAATAAATCCGGCATAATCTTTAAATCCTGTTAATTTCTTCATCACCATGTTACAGTAAAATAAATAACCTGATGTGTAATAAATAAACAAACAGGCATAACGAAATGCATTCTCGTCATTTTATCAAGATAACACATGTATGTAGAGATAAATGTATTCTATCAAATATTCATATTTTGGAAGAGCTATTTCAAAAATGAAACGGTCAATTCCAACAAAATCCTGTCTGAAGTGGATTTTTTTGTTAACATTCATATTAGTTGCAACTTTTAGCTGCAACTATTAGCTGCAACAATCAACGCAAACTTTTGTATAATTTAATCGTTTTCTGTCTCACCGCGTGCACGGCCTGGTTTCTCTCAGCTTCCCTACCCCCATCGGTGTTCTGTGAATTTAAGTTCTTTCCTTTGCTTTATTGCTTATTTCTTAGATTTTTTCTTCTCCCCCTAACTTCCCTGAACATCGACCACTTGTCTTACGTTTTAAATCTCTTCAAAGTCTCTTCACGTCTCTTCTCGTCACGTCACGTCTCTTCAAAGTTGTCCATGCGCGCACGCTTTCGAAGTTAGGTAACTTTACAATTGTGTTTTTGTCGAAACTGTATCTTTCTTTCGGTGTGCGTAACTATTGGTGTGTCTTTAATAGTATTCTTGGTGTTGGTTTTTCATACCTGTGTACAGAATCGTCGGTTAGTTCGTGTCGCGTATTCTGAGGCCTAGTGTAGTACTAGTAGGCTACCGTGTCTGTAGTACGAGTACAGTGTGTCAGTGTAGTACTGACGTGAAGTACAGTGTGTCAGTGTAGTACTGACGCTATCGTGTCAGTGTAGTACTGACGCCTAGTGTAGTACTAGTAGGCTACCGTGTCTGACCTTGGCTTGAGGCTTTGTTTCTGTCTCAGCGGTTCTTCGATTGCGCTCGCAATTACTTTCGGTCTCTATTTTTCACGTTTCACGTTCGGTCTCTGTCTCTGTTTTGATCTCAACTAAAAAAAATAAATAAATAAAAATCCCTTCCCTGTTCTTATCCGTTGTTCGTTCTTATTTGTTCGTTGGTGCTTCGACCATGTTGTTCGTGATCACGTGTTCACGCCGTTAAAAAATGTTTCAACTGTCCCCTGAAGAACTGTATTCTGTCATGTACTATAACACCTTTTTCTTCTTCTTCTATAAAAGGATGCTTTCGACTTGCTCACCAAATCTATTCATTCCAAAAAAAAATTCCATCTCTTACAGTTACAGTGCCTCTTTCATACATTCCCTAAACTCTCCAGAACTCCACCCATCCTTCAGCGTCCTCAAACGTATTTTTGATTCGAAGGTCTCAAGAAACTCATTTTGCAATAAATGTTCGTTTCCCATTAGTCGTACACTTTCTAAAATCCAATCTCACCCCTCCCCTCCAAATCTTCCCCATCACCCCTTCCCTCCAAAACTTCCCCATCAACCCCTTCCCTCAAAAACTTCCCCATCACCCATCCCCTTCAAAACTTGCCCATCACCCCTCCCCTCCAAATCCACCCCCTTGCCCCTCCCCTCCAAATCTTCCCCATCACCCATCTCTTTCAAATATTCCCCCTTGCTCCTCCCCTCCAAATCTTCCCCATCACCCATCCCTTTCAAATCTTCCCCCTTCCCCATCCCTCCAAATCTTCCCCATCACCCATCCCTTTCAGATCTCCCCCCTTGCCCCTTCCCTCCTAAACTCCCCCCACACCCCTCCCCTCCGAGACCCTCCCTCACTCCTCCCCTCCTAGACTCCCCTCTCACCCCTCCTCCTCAAAGCGTCCTCCCCGCTTCTTCCCCCTTCCAACTTTCACCTTCATCTCCCTCAACCTTCTGCCTCACTCTTCCCCCTCCTCAAATAACACCTCACTGCGCCTCACCCAATCACCATCAAACCTTTTGTCCGCCCCATTCTTCCCTTTCTCCAAGCTATTCTGAAATCTCTGACACACCTTCAACAGCTCTCCCTACCTCTCCCTCCTCTTCCACATCTTACCCTACCGCTCCCCCCCCCCCCCCCCCTGTTCTGTATCCGACGCTCCCCCTTCCTCTTCTTTAACAGTATGGACCTCAAACATCCGGGGTCTTCGCTCAAACTTGACTGATCTCTCCATACAGGTTGCTTCTGACAAACCAGACGTGATCTGCTTAACAGAAACTTTCCTCCTTCATGATGTCTCTGATTCCTTGGTATCTCTCCCAGGTTACTCCCTCCTCCAGTATGATAGACCTGAGCCTCGTCCTGGAGGGGGAGTTGCTCTCTTTATAAAAAAAACTCTCTTCCTCACTCGCCCTGCACTGCCCTCTCTCCACCTCACCCCCAGGAATACCTTTGGCTACGGCTTCCCCATCGCTCCCACCTCTTGTTCATATGTGTGTTGTACCGTCCACCAAACAGTGATGACTCCATCGACATCCCGCTGTCTGATAATATGGACCAACTTCTATCTACCCATCCCAACTCTCTCTTCCTCATATGTGGTGATTTCAATTGTCACCATGCCAGTTGGCTGGGTGTGGGTTCCTCTCTCACCAGCCATGGCTCTTCAGCAAAGGATTTCTGTGACTCACTGGGACTGACACAATCTGTCAATTTCCCGACCCGGATCTCAGTCAACGGAGCATCTTCTCTTCTTGACTTGGTTATGACAAATTTCCCTGAAAATGTTTGCTGCTCTTCTTCTGCTCCAATCGGCTCATCTGATCATGTGCTTGTTAAAGTGGACATCTCTCTGACCATTCTCAGAGAGCCTCCTCAGCGTCGACGAGTCTGGCATTTCACTCAGGCCAACTGGCACGGTCTTCAAGCAGCCATCAATCATCTGGACTGGTCTCCCATCTCTACCGCCTCTGACATCAACTCATCCTGGGAATTCTTCCAAAGTAAATTGCTCTCTCTCATGCACAGATTTATCCCATCTCGTCTTCAGTTGTCATACCCTTCCTCCCATCCATGGTACACGGAATCTTGTGGTGAGGCTATTGCCCAGAAACAACTTGCTTTCGTCTCCTGGAAAGCAAATCCAACGGAAGGAAATCTCATTTCCTTTCACAAAGCCCGAAACAAGTGTGTGTCCACCCTCAGGAGAGCCAGGAAACAATATCTCTCCGTTCTCAGGACAGAACTCTCTTATCTGTCTCCCTCTTCCAAATCCTGGTGGCGTCTGGTCAAATCTGTTTCTGGTGTTTGTTCCCCCTCCATCCCCTCCCTCACCTCAAACGGCCACACGGCTGATTCCGCACGTGAAAAAGCTGAATGCCTCAACTCTGTGTTTGCCTCTAAATCTTGTGTCCCAAACCCATCCCTCTCTGTACCCACCGTACCCAGTCATACCCAGCTGCCTCTGGACTCTGTGTCCTTTCCTCCTGACAAGGTGGAAAAGTTTCTGTCAACCCTCGACTGATTCTGCAACTGGACCTGACGGCATCAGCCCACGGGTCCTAAAATCCTGTTCTTCTGCTCTTTCACTCCCTCTCTCTGTTCTCTTCACCCTCTCTTTTGCTCAAGGTCATCTACCATCTGCTTGGAAATCTGCCAACATCACCGCTTTGCACAAAAAGGTGCAAAAACAGATCCCAGCAACTCCAGACCAATCAGCCTTCTCCCAATTATCAGCAAAGTCATGGAATCCATCATTGCTTCAGATATGAAATCTTTCCTCTTCTCCAATGGCTTGATCTCTGATCATCAATTTGGTTTCAGACCTGGTCACTCTACTCTGGACATGCTGCTTCTGCTTTCTCAACAATGGATGGAGGTCCTCAATGCCAAACAGGAAATTAGAGCTGTCTCCCTTGACATTTCACGTGCCTTAGATACGGTCTGGCACCCCGCTCTGCTCACCAAACTCTCCTCTTTTGGTATCCATGGAAATCTCCACGCATGGCTGGCGGACTTCCTCTCTAGTCGTAGTCAACGTGTGGCCCTGAATGGGGTTCTCTCATCTCCTCTTCCTGTTCAGGCTGGAGTTCCCCAAGGCAGTGTTCTGGGCCCTGTGCTTTTTCTGGTCTTCATCAATGATCTCTCTGACTCTCTTGAAAATCCTCTCTATCTCTTTGCTGATGACTCTACTCTCTGTCGCTCCATTCTTCATCCCTCAGATCAGCAGTCTGCAGCCTCCTCACTCTCTGCAGACCTGGACCAGATCAGACTGGGCATACAAGTGGAACATGTCTTTCAATCCGGACAAATCTCACACTCTTACTATGTCTCTCCGAAAAGACCGACTGGACAACCCTCCCATCCACTTTCTGAATAATCCTCTCCAAGAAGTTCTGTCACTCAAGCTTTTGGGTCTCACTATCTGCCATGATCTTTCCTGGGAGAACCACATTTCAAATCTGGCCTCCAAAGCCATTCGCCGACTGGGCATCCTCCGTCGTGCGAGGTCCTTCCTTGGCACACCTGAGCTCCTCACCACATACAAGGCTTTCATCCGCAGCTCAATGGAATACTGCTCTCCTCTCTGGGCTGGTGCACCTGCCTCACACATAGCTCGTCTTCACGCTGTTGAAACCAAAGCATTCAGAATCATTGGAATCTCCCGCGATGAAGCTAACTCCAAGGGCCTCTCACTCACTCACCGCAGGCAGGTTGGTGGTCTTTCCATCTTCTACCGACTCCTCTCTGGCCTTGCCCCCCCCAGCTCTCTCTGGGCTCTGTCCAGCAAATATTCCTCCAGGTCGCACAAGATCTGACTGCAACCCTCTTATGGTTAAACTGCCAAAATCAAGACTCTCTGCTCACCTTCACTCCTTCATTCCTCTTTTCTCCCGCCTCTGGAACAAACTCCCTCACTCTCTTCAATCCCACTCCACCCTCCAGGTCTTTAAAACAGCTGTTCACCACCATCTCTTATCTTCCCCCATCCAAAACATTGATCTTTTCTATCCCCGCTAATTTCACCCCAATTCCACTTTTTTGAAATACCAACTTCTGTCCTGGAAGTCCTTGGTGTCCTTGTGTTTGATACTTCTGCCACCTCCCTCCCCCCAAGCCCTCTCCCTCCCACACATCTCCCTGCTCTTAAATGTTGTGTGCCCTCAAGTGTTTGTGTGCTTCCCCTTCTCTTGTCTTCCGCTCCCTCATTTTATATATTTTGTTTGTCTGGTTGATTTGTTTGTGAAATGTCAGCTCTTTCACGAGCCTCGATTCAGTATACAAAAAAAAAACAAAAAAAAAAACTTGTGTGACGTATAATTTATTGTTAAATATTTCATTCGATCCTTTTTGGCTCAGGTCGATCATTTGAATAGAGCAGCCAGTCCTCGGTGGCACGCCACGCATTAGCGGACTTTCTCACCCATTACCGCCGGCAGTAGCCGGGTGGAATCTCGCCGCACACCGTACACCACTCAACGAAAAGTTGCACTACTATTGCATCAAAATGTTGACGCCTGTATTCTTTATAAATCATAATCTAAGAAATAACATGATTTCCATTACTTTGTAAACGCAAGAGAGCTAATTAAGACCAAAATTCATTGTCGCAAATGAATATGAAAATAAAATAAATTCACTGCCGGAAGTGTTCAAACTAATGTGTTGACCTGTCGTAACTTCAGAACATAAGAACTGTAAATATCTTTGTGATAATTTGTTAGAATAAGGACTCCAATTTACGGAAGTACTATGCAGAAATCGAATAATACTACGTACTCTACAAATAATCGTCAGATGTGCATGTCCGTGTAACTTATGTTGACACGGTAGCAGAAAAAAGGCTCATGCTATTTGATTGATTTATTCATTACGTTGTACGTATTTCTAAAACGAGACGCTGATCCTGATAAGCATATTATTATTACAAATAGTGAAACTTATCTGTAATTGCTCAGCTACGTACAAATAGTTACCAGAATCTACGTACGTAACAACGGACTGGGAACATTATTTGCAGTGAACGTTGCTGTTCGTGACCTATGTGACGGACATAGAAAAACTACGTCTAAATATGTTAAACTAAAAATAAATAAAAAAATAAACGTAAATATGCTAAATTGCACACTGTGTTTCATATTTCAGCGTTCATTCGGAATTGGCGGCTGCTTCAGGCATTTGTCTGATTGGATGATGAGTGATAGAGGCATTCCCCCACTCACCAGTCTTGGGAACCCATCTTTTGCTTTCACGGTTTAAAAGCCTACGGGTTTTCTACGTACGTTACAAAGTGGACACGGAAATTATCCTCGGCGAAAGTTTTTAATTTTCATCCCCAAGGTCAGGGTTTCAGAACTTGATCTGAAACAAATACTGAGGAAAAGTATTCAATGGAAGAAGTGTTTCTCACGCAGTCGGTATTCGACAGATAGTTAGGAATTGTTATAATTGATTGAACTAGGGCATGCCCGTACTATATATATGCCCGTACTATATATCTATCTAAAATTATATCCCCCCCCTCTATTTACATGAAATGGTTTGGTCCATTCGCAACGCCAAAGCGAACGGCGAACGGCTTGCGAGTACAGTGACAATCCCCCCCCTCTATTTACATGAAATGGTTTCGTCCATTCGCAACGACCACAGAACCCCCCCCTCTATTTACATGGAATGGTTTGGTCCATTCGCAACGCCGGCACACGCGATCGTTCGCTGCTCTCTGATTGGTTGAATCGTTTTTTGTACATAGCTCGGTAAGTAATTGTCCGATTAATATGAAACCTTGAAAAGGCACATCCTCGGGTCCCCAGCAATATACCTGGCAAGTTAAAAGTATATCGGACCCGTGGTTGTCGAGAAACAGCGGTCACAGACAGACAAACGTACAAACGTACAAACGTACAGAGATTACTGGAATTATAGATAGATGAATGAATGATCGGTTTAAGGCCATTTTCCCCGCCGGAGCGGGGGTTAGCCTTGCGGGTCCCATGACAATCATGGTTCCCTGTTTGAGGCAATGTTTTTATGGGTGGATGCCCTTCCTGATGCCAACCCTTGGTCGCCTCTTACGATGCGCAGGGATACTGTGTACCTATTCTAACCGGGGTACACACCGGGATCATTCATCCCAGCAAGCTGGTACTCAATTTGCCGACCTCGGAAGGATGACAGGCTGAGTCAACCCCCCTGGCGTTAATTCAGCGATCGACCGGGATTCGAACCCAGGACCCGAGGATCCCAAGCCGGCACCCTAACTGCTAAGCCAACACCAGGGTTATAATTGATCAACCAAAATGTGAAAGTCCAGTGGACATGAAGGGAACTTACGTTCCCGGTAACAGTCGGTTCGATTTATTGATTCGGTAACCACCTTTCCGGAAGTGATTGTTTGTGGATATATTTTTCATCCACAACCAAAGTAGTGTCAAAATGTAAACAAAGAAAATGTCCTGTAAATATGTTATTTTTAATTTTCAAAAATACTTGTCACTTGATGTCCCACTTTTGGATGCCATTTTTGGCTAATTTTCGCAATAAAATAGTGAATAAAACACACAACACACACATCAAAGTTTTTTTTTTTTTTTAAATATATTTCTTTTATATCTTTATACATATTCACATATCATATAACAAGCATACTTTTGTGGCACGACTATTTTGCAAGCCAGAAGAATGAATATACTGCAGACACAAAAGTGAGTATTGTGCCATTATATATATATATATATATATATATATATATATATATATATATAGTTACGGTTTTGCGCGACCCCGTTCCCTTACCAAGGGGAGATTAAGCCCCTTGTTCTCCTGGGGTCTTCGCAACCGCGAGACTGAGTCGCCACTTCCGGTCAGACGCGGGACAGGGTTTCGGGACAATGTTCGCACGTACCTAAGTACCCACGCCGCCGCGGAAGCGGGGATCAAGTCTCGCACGAACCACGCATAATTTGAGTACGCCCGAGGGGATTGCGTACCACGTGGTCCGTGCTGTTACCTTGTTATTGGAACCCGATCAGAGCGATATACAGTGGAACCTTGACTTACGAGTGCCCCAACTTACGAGTTTTTCGAGATACGAGCCGTCGCTCGGGCGGTTTATTGCTTTGAGATGCGAGCCGAGATCCGAGTTACGAGCTTTCGCCACCCGGTCACGTGGTTATCTTGCCGTTCAAGTACAGTACGTATCTCTGTCGTATAGCGCTGCGTTTTTGTTTTCGCATTTTGGTTATTTCGAGTTT
>NC_136261.1:2015429-2127929 GCF_964187855.1 Myxine glutinosa | reverse complement strand
GGCAGTAACAATTGGTGTCGGGAGCGGGGTCGGACCCGAAGCGCGCTTAACGCGCTCAAAATTAAGAGCTGCCAAAATTTGTGTTGTTTTAAAGAAAAACCCGAATTTTGAAATCGCGCCATGGCTGGTCAAGGCGACGGGATGTCGGTGGGAGAGATAGATGGGGTAGAATCGACCCAGGACCTAGGGGAAATGTATGTGGAGGAGGGTAATGAGGAGGTGGTTGAGGAGGTTTCAGGCGCGCAAAATGGCGCTCTCGCGCACTAGGTTACGGGCGCACAAAATGGCGCCTCGCACATGGCTACGGCGACCGCGCCCGCGACCGTAGCAGCGCCGCCGGTGGATTCAAACCTTTTTTTGCTGCAAATGGGGGCCCTTATGGACAAAATGGGTGAGCAATTAAGAGAGGGGTTAGACAAGAAATTTGAGGGGTTAGACAATAATTTTAAGGGGTTAGACAATAATTTTAAGGGGTTAGACAAGAAATTTGAGGGGTTAGACAATAATTTTAAGGGGTTAGACAAGAAATTTGAGGGGTTAGACAAGAAATTTGAGGGATTAGACAATGGGATAGAAGGGGTGAAACATGGGTTAATGGGGGTGGAAAATAGAATGGCTGCCCAGGAGAATCAGATAGAGGGGGTGAAAAATGGGTTAGAGGGGTTAGAAAACAAGATGGAAAACAAATTGCGGGAAATAGGGGAGCAATCGGCCCGGGAAATTAAACAAATGGGAGAGCAGATAGAGGAGGTGAAAATCGGGGTAGAAACCAAATTGGATGCTCAGAGGGATGAATTGGGACAGATGAGGGTGGCATCTACAAAAGAGAGGGAGGAGATGAAGGAGGAGATACGACGAGGTGTAAGCGAGGAGGTCTCGGGGGTACGCGAGGAGGTAAAGCGAGGTGAAAAGCGTATGGAGAAAGAGGTGAGGAATAATACGGCGAGGTTACAAGGGGGAATAGAGGGTCTGACGAGGGGAGTAGAACAGCTGACAGTGGGACAAAAGGAACTCGTAGACCAAGTGGAAAAGAACACTGCAATAATCGGGGGGTTAAAAGCGACACAAAAAGACATAAAAAATGAATTAATAGCGACACAGAAGGAATGTCAGATGGTACATGAGGGGTTGACGAAGAAGTTGGAAGAGGTGACAGAAGTAATGGAGACGAAGGACCGGGAGGTGAGGACGCACATAGAGACGGTCAAGGTCGCCTTAGAGGACGAAATTGAGGAGACGCACCGGGAAATAAAAGAGGCGAAGCAAAAGTTAGAGAAGGTGGAAGAGGAGGTGAGTGAAATTAAGAAGAGACGGACGAAAACTAAGAGGGAGATAAAGGAGGAAGTAATGGAATATGTGCAAGGTCGGTGCTCAAATTGTGATGATGTGCTCGCTAACCAAATAAAGAGTTTTCACGTGGCGAAGGAGGTGCGGAGACGAGGTGCCAAGGTGAGTGGCGATATAGTCGGAAATGTATATGATGTGAGGGGAGCTTCAGTCGGCTTGGGGGTTGATTTGGATCCGGGTGTTCGTGAGGGGCCGTTGGTGAAGTGTGCGACAGGTCCGGTGTGCGAAAGAGGAGGTGTGCGAGAATGTTCGACTCTGGGGTGTGTGAGGAAAAAGTGCGCGCCGAGGAGTGAGTGTGCTGTCGAGAGTGAGTCAGTCGTAGCGCGTGTGCGAGGGAGCACATGGAAGCGCATAGTGAGGAGTGTTACAGAGGATGTAACGAGAGAGTGTCCACCTGGGGTGAGTGTTACGGAAGGAGTAACGAGAGAGTGTGCGCAAGAGGATGCGTGAGAAAGGTGTGTAACGGACAGGTGCATGAGGAAAGAGTGCGCTGTCAAAAGTAAGGAAGAGTGTACACCTGTGGTGAGTGTTACGGAAGGTGTAACGGGAGAGTGTGCGCAAGAGGATGCGCGAGAAAGGTGTGTAACAGAGGAGTGCATGTGGAAAGAGTGCGCTGTCAAGAGTGGTGGTAAAAGTAGTAAGAGTGACACGGAGCGTAAGTTGGTTGTGGCAGGTGAGAGAGGATGTACACCTGGAATGGAGGGATGCACACCTGGGATGGTAGAACGCGTATGGGAATGCACGCTGGAGTTGGTAGTGAGGCACGTGATTGGGTGTGCAAGTGAGAGCGCACCTGTGATTGTCACAGAGGAGGTGACTGAGGAGGGGGCGCAAAGAGGTGTGTTGGTGAGGTGTGCGAACGACGAGTGTGTGCAAAAGTGTGCGGTGGTCAGGTGTGTGACCAAGTCTGTGAGCGAAAGAACGAGTGCAATAGCGAAGTACGCGGCGTGTACGGGTGGCGTTGGAGCACCGAGCTCGGTGAGGGTGAAAGGGGTAGCGTATGCGTGTGAGCATGCAGGTGAAGCATCGACGGTAACCGGGTTAGCGGTTAGAGCGACTTATAGCCGAATCGGGCCCTCGGTGCGCGCCGGGCAGCTTCGCGTGCCGCGAGGACCAGCGGGGATCTGAACCACGGCGGTTTCGAAAGAACCGCCGTACGCGATCCACGCTGGGCCTCGCTCGGAACGGCCGCGTCCGTGCTCCACTAGGCGGAGCGGGCAGCCCGATAGGAAGGGTCGTCATGGCGACCCCTTTTTGTTGAGGCGTTCCGGCAGGTCGAGATCGGGCCATTGGACGGCTCTGTGCCGAGGTGGTGCGTGGGATCTCGGCCCGGGTAAGCGCCCTTCCGTGCACCGAATGCCGGACGTATCCAACCGCCGGCACCAAAGAACCCGCATTCATTGCTCGGCTGTACGAAGCCGAGCTTTAGAAGTGAATTGGCGCACCGAGAGGCACTAGTGAGTAGACTGTGATGATGAGGATAGTGTTTTGGACCCGAAATTAGAAAAACAAAATTTGAGGATTGGCAAAGGATTGGCAGAGGATTGGTAGTGATTGGCAAATTTTTGATTGGGTGGAATTTGGTGAGCAAAATTGATAGTGGAAGATGCCTGATGTGGTGGGATGGCAACTCTGTCATCCCTCACAACGGGGGCAAAGGAGCACTAGATTTATGGGGTTTATGGCAGTGAAAACTAGCCCGGGAGGGTTTGGATAATGTGTAGGGACCGAGAGATTGACAATAGGTAACGGTAAGGTTAGGTAGCTACATTGGACAGGTAGCTGGGGACGCAGGTAGATTAGAGTGGATGATAATGACGTGGTATGTGCTTAGTTTAAAGGGAAGACGGGCAGCACTAAGTTAGCAGGGCAACAGGTAGATTAGATGATGCTGTGTGAGTGTTGGAGGTGTATAGAAGTGTATTGTGAAAAGTGTGTGAGGAAAAGGTGTGATTGCACAGGTGTGCAACTACAGGTGAATGGAGAATGATTGTGTGGAATATATGGATTCTGGGATATATGGAGTATTGGAATGGATGGTCGTGGAGTGAGTAGGATGGAAACTGTGGAGTGGAGTGGATGGTGCAAAGGTGTGAATGGGGGAAGAATGGACCCCCATCACGAATACCCGGGGAGGGTAGTGTAAGTGTTAGGTAGAGGGTATAGGTAAATTGTGGTTGGATATTGGTATCTGTGGTGCGAGGTGAAAGAATGGTATGTGGATGGGTGCATTAGTGTCGTGGAAATGGCTGGGCATGTAGCCTGTTAGTGTGTGTAGTTGGTTTGGGCACTCCACCACTGTGAGGATGTCGGCCAGGTGAGACTGCAGGTGGGCTCTGGGAGCCGGTAGAGTTGTTGTGGATGGGGCCCGAGGATCCGGAGGATGGACCGGGGTAGCCCAGTGCCAGAGGGCACTGAGGGGTGACAGAGCCAGGAGGGGCCTTCCCCAGTTAGATAGGTTAGGTAAGGAGCAGGTAAGCTCAGAGGCAACTACAGTGGTGGAGGTGTGCAGGTGGGTAGGCCTGCTGGGAGAGCTACACGCCCCAGCCCAGAAATTGTGCAAGGGCACCGGGAGATGAATCGGGGGAGTGAGACCCCAAATTGAGAAGCACCACAGTTTGGTCAATGGGAATTTGGTTTTTAAAACCACATAGAGTAAGATTGCCAATGGATTGGCAGGGAAAGACTCCGGGTAGTGTAATGTGTATTAAAGTCATTTAGAAAGTAGTTAGGATGAAGATCTCCTCGCACCATCTACATCCACTCACCTGAGATGACGTACCTCCACCCCATGCCAGGTTGTTTTTATTATTTTTATTGTGCAGATGTTTGGAATGTGAGACGCATCATGACGTGGGTGTGACATTGTGCTTTGTGTTCCATCTCTTCCTCCTTATGAGGATTGATGATGAATTGGGTGATGGCAAATTTTGGATAGAGGGATTGTGGAGACGAATTTGGTATAGGGGAAATATGGGGAAGATGTGACATTAGCGACGAATTGGTAAATGGGTGACGTACGGTAGGGACGAGTTTTTCTCACTTCGCTCTCCGTACGCACTTCACCTTGCATTGCCTTATTGATGTGTACTCTTGTGACCTTACCCCTCGCTCATCTGTCTTTCCCCCCTTTGTCTCCCACAAGAGGACCTGTGCGCCACTGGGCGCCGAGGGGAGCGTGCGTGAGTCCGCCATTGTGCGCCCGGAACTCCCAGAACCAGCTGTCTGCATCGATGCACCACATTATGGACCACATGTCTGTGGCCGAGCACCACTGATGGACCCCATGGGTTGGGGCATGGCCCCTGTGCTGGAACCGGCCATGAAGGCCCGAGATCTTGCTGGCGGACCTTGATCACAGGGCACCGATGCCCCACAGGTGAACCACACTAGTCGGCCCCCTGTGGGCCATAAATAAAAGAAATGGACACGTTGGGTGCATCTTATTAATCCAAATAGGCCGCCAGTAAGAAAATGAAAGGAAATGACAACATCTGGAAGAAAGCAAATAGCCAGCAGAGGGAGCCGAAGAGCAAGAGACCACCTGCAGGGTTAGGGGTTGTTGTTTTTATTTTTATTGATGAACAGTGATGACTGTGCACCGATTGGTGCTTGAGGGTGTGTTGGTGCGTTTTGGGTGCTTTCATGGTGCATTGATGCAGAGCAGACTGTCTCTCCCCCCCAAAAGAACAATCACAGGTCCTGGGTTACGTTTTGTAAATAAAGTAACGTCACTGTAAATAATGCTCCCCACCGTCAATGTATAGTTTGGAGACAATTCCGCAATTCGGTTAGCTGTGGGCGTGAGTCTTTTAGGCAGGGTGCAATTGAGCAGCGGGACATATTTATTTATGTTTTAAAACTGTCGCACTCAGGGTCAGGTTAAAAGTAGAGGGAACTACACCTACGTGTCACACTAAGTTAAAGTTATAGGCCTGGGACGTGCCTAAGAGGAGGAGGGTGCAGTGTTGTGGATATGAGGATTGTTTTTTTTTATTGAGTTGTATTGTATAGTAAATTGTTGTGCAATATTGCTTTATTCTGGACCCTCCTGCCTCCAGTGTTGTATAAAGGTCAAAGGGCGTTCCCGTAGTTAATTCCATAAAGCATACACGTTAGCCAATCATAGATTTCCCCCTGGTTGATAGTTATATATTTATTATGTGTATTAGGGTAAGGCCTTGTCTTCCATTAAGATGACACTCCATTGCACCAAGTGAAATAGAGTAGATTCCTTTCACTTTCCCCTTTCATCGTTGCCAAGCCTCAATTGCCAATTACATCCCCTCCAAAACCACCATTGAACATGTGCTCTGGTCGGGGAAGAAGGGCGTGCCCGCCCGTCGTCATCAAGGGCGGAGCCAGAGGGTCGCGCGACCAACCAGGGCCGAGGTGAGCACACCGATGGGCGTGTCCTGAAGGCCGGCGGCTTGATCGCCGGAGGCGCTATAAAAGCGCGCGCGCAAGGTACTGCATGAGATCATCCAGGGAAGCACAAAGCCTGCTATTCGTCGCCTTGCTCGCCAAAGTTGGACCAAGCAAGAGAGTTGGGCAAGAAGCAAGCACGTTGTTCAGTTGTGTGGTTGGACCAGACGAGTCCTGGCAAAGCACGCGACGTCCACAGAGCAGCCGCAGCCACAGCAGCAACGACAGCAGCTTGGGGCCTTGATGGCAGTTCCGGAGCAGGGCCGCGAAGGAACGGCGGCTGTTAAACGCGCCGATCGTGCTGCAGTACCATTGGACCTTCCTCTCCCTCCTGCCATCCACCTCCTGCCTTTCCATCCTTTTGTGTACGTGAGTTTGTTCTGTGTGTCTTGTCCATGGGTATTTAATTAAGCTTGTATAAGGTAATAATTGCACTGTGTCTCTAATTCTTCTGTATATTATTTTCTTATCTTTCCTTCTTCCTTGGTTACTTTGAGCGTGTATATAGTAGGAATAAATTTAGTAGTATTTCCAACCTTTTTTTCGTCGTCTTCTTCTTCTTCACATCCGTGTCGCTTTTGTCTTTTCCATATTGAATATCTGTGGCGCGATCCGGCCAACGTTCGGGAATCGGGTTAGTCGGGGTAACTGTTAGGGCCGCGGGGCCTCCGCTCGGCAAAACCAACATCTTATCCGCGGTCCGTAACTATATATATATATATATATATATATATATATATATATATATATATATATATATATATATATATATATATATATATATATATATATATATATATTATAAATATATATATTATAAATATATATATTATATATATATATATTATATATATATATATTATATATATATATATTATATATATATATATTATATATATATATATTATATATTTATATATATATATATTATATATTATATATTTATATATTTATATATAATATATATATATATATATATATATTATATATATATATATATATATATATATATATATATATATATATATATATATATATATATATATATATATAAATAAAATATGAATGTATGTGTGGAAAATAACATGTATTCAACAGCTATCTACACCCTCGTAATGTATATCTGCTTATATGAACACAGTACTTAACTTAAGAATTACTACGGAATAACTAAACTTGTACGAAGAGAGTGGCTCTCTTAGTCTTACTGATTCGAAGCCAAAACAGTCACAATATTTTCTATATATCTATTTTCTTGATTACTTTATTTTTCGCAATCACATCTCTATTTCGACGATTTATCACCCAAAAACGTTTCTCCAAAGGTGCACACATGCATGTGCAATTGATTACTGGCATTTTATTTTGACCTGGAGTTGTATTTTCAGGGAATATATATATATATTTTTCCTAATTTTCAACAATGGGGCAACTAACTTTCTGCAAATCCAATTCCAATTTAATTGGGCTCCCATAGATTTGGAGCTTCAATTCAATATTTTGTGCAGGCAATCTTCATCAAGATTCACAGCGACGCTTGTCCGGAGCAGATGTGGTTGACATGAGCGGAGGAGCACTGGCTGCACTCGTGCTCTGGGTATGGATTGTATATCCCTTGTGAGGTGTATCTATCTATAATTCCACTAATCTCTGTGTGTATGTTTGTATGTATGTTTGTCTGTGACCGCTGTTTCTCGACAACTACCGGTCCGATATACTTGAAACTTGCCAGGTATATTGCTGGGGACCCGAGGATGTGCCTTTTCAAGGTTTGAAATTAATCGGACAAGTAGTTACCGAGCTATGGCGATTTAGCCGTTCGCCGTTCGCTTTGGCGTTGCGAATGGGCCAAACCATTTCATGTAAATAGAGGGGGGGGGGGGGGGGGGGTTCTGTGGTCGTTGCGAATGGACCAAACCATTTCATGTAAATAGAGGGGGGGGGATTGTCACCGTACTCGCAAGCCGTTCGCCGTTCGCTTTGGCGTTGCGAATGGACCAAACCATTTCATGTAAATAGAGGGGGGGGATATAATTTTAGATATATATATAGTACGGGCATATATATAGTACGGGCATGCCCTAGTATTTAATAATTTAAAGATATTTTCTGTAATGACTGTGGGAATTCAGACTGTGGCGAAACTCGTACAATCAGACAATATAGTGAATATTTTGTTTGTAATGCGACCGAATCTTGACTTTTTTTGCCTGTAATTTACTACATTCTGTTTTCTTTTCTGTTTCAGGTTTACGATTTCCCTGAATTTTGTCTGTTTTGCACAATCACGGGAAATCTTTGGCTGTAGCACTCTCGTGTGTGGTATATCTTTGTAAGCATGACATCATAGTTGTTACATGGCAATGATGCGTTGTACTGTTCCAGAGCAGGATGGCAACTCTGGCATGAAGCTGTGATCTTCCAGGATTTGTATCATTTTCCGTGCTTTGTTTTGGTATTTCAAAGTTTAACTTTACAAGTCACCGTTGTATTGCCAAAAAACTTGCGGCAAATTTAGGAATGTCCACCTTTGCTTGTTTGCCGCGGAAATGCCGTTCGGATGTTTACACAAGTACTGTTTGGCTGAAATGGTGATCGTGGAAGAGCAGGCAGTGTAATTCGACTTTGTGAATTGACATGGAAACACTGCACCTGTGACCCCCTTCACTTCCTTGTTTTCAGTATTATCGCTGATTGTTCTTGATCTGCTAATGACCTTCTTCGTATATCAACAGAGTTCTGAAATATTTGCTTTCCCCTTTCCACCTCCTTTCTTTTTGCAGAAATGCTACGAGCAAAAACAGTACAAAAATGGCTTGAAGTATTGCAAGCAAATCCTGTCAAACCCTAAACTTTCTGAACATGGAGGTGAGTGTGTCGAGGTGGATGGATGTTGGCGTGTTACTTTGTACCCTATCCCTCTCCTGCTTCATTACCTCCGTCACCCAAGGCGGACAGAGGTTACATTTTCACCCCTGTCTGTCTGTCAGTTTGTCTGTGAGCAGGATATCTCAAAAAGTTGTGGACAGATTCGGCAGCAATTTCGTGGACAGGTTTGGTGTTGGACAAGAACGAATTGATTAGATTTTGATGAAGATCTGGATACGATAATTTTTTGTGCTCACCATTGAGAGATAGAGTCAAAAACGATATGTAGAAGGATATCTCAAAAAGTTGTGGACAGGTTGGGGGTGTGACAAGAAAGAATTGATTTGTTTTTGGTGAAGATCAATATGTGGATTCGGATATGAGAATTGTTTTAATTTTCCAAGTGATTCTTCATTCTTCTCCCCCCCCCTCCCCCCCCCCCCCCCCCCCCCCCCACTCGCGACCAGTTGTTGTGCCGCCCCTCCCATTGGCTTTCCTCCATGTCGCCATCTTTCCCAGCTAATCGCACATTTCTTCCCCTTTTATGTTCATGAAGTAATTCATCATACTTCTTCACGATCTTTCAACCTTTCTCTTTTTTACTCAAATTTTTTTTTTCATCTAACCTTCAAAAAAAACAATTTAATAAAGAAAATGTAAATGACGTCCCTCCCCCCATCCTGACATAGTGCTTATACACCTTTCTTCCCACCTGGCCTGGTGATATCTTTTTCTTCTGTTCCTCCTTCTGAACATGTTCTGCAAATAATCGTCCTCCTCAGCCTCTCTGCCCTCATTTCAATGAACACCCAGACAGTGTTCACGGTTTTGTTTTAAAATATTTGAACTTCCTTTTCCCGTGTTCAATAGTGTGCTCCATTACAACTCGCTCTTATTCTTCCTTTTCAAAGGCTGTCTTCAAATCGCTCCTTCAATCATTCCCATTCAAAAAATTCATTCTCTTACAACCGTTCCTTTCTCCAATCTCGAAACTTACGTTTATTCCACCCTCCTCTAACGTTTTCAAACGTATCTCTGACTTGAAAATCTGAAGAAACCAGTTTTTAATGAAGGTTCGATTTTTCATTAATTGTTCAAAACTTTCAAATCTCCCGCCCCCTTTCAAAACTCCCCCCTCACACCCCCCTTCAAAACTACCCCCTCACGCCCCCCTTCAAAACTCCCCCTTCAAAACTCCCCCTTCAAAACTCCCCCTTCAAAACTCCCCCTCACCCTTCCCCTTCAAATCTCCCCCCCTCACTCCTCCCCTTCAAATCTTCCCCCTCGTGCTCCACTTCAACACTCCCTCCTCACCCATCTCCTTCAAATCTCCCCTCACCCTTCCCCTTCAAATCTCCCCCATCACCCCTCCACTTCAAACCTCCCCCATCAACCCCATCCCTTCAAATCTCCCCCATCACCCCATCCCTTCAAATCTCCCCCATCACCCCTCCTATTCAAACCTCCCCTATCACCCCATCCCTTCAAATCTCCCCCATCACCCCATCCCTTCAAATCTCTCCCATCACTCCTCCCTTTCAAATTTCCCCTCTCACGCCTCCTCCTCAAATTTGCCTCTTAACGCAACCACAAAGCTGCCTGCTCCCCCTCCCTCTCTCTTCCAACTCTTTCCTCCATCTCCTCCAATCTCATACTTCCCTCTGCCACCCTCATATTTCTCCTCACTCTGCCTCATCCCATCACCATCTAGCCTTTTGTCCTCCTCATCCTGCCCTCTCCCCTTGCTCTTCTGCAATCTCTGACACACTGTCAACTGCTCTCTCTACCGCCTCCTCTCCCTCATCTTACCCGACCCCTCCCCACCCCTCTGCTGTATCCAACGGTCCTCCGCCCTCTTCCTCAAAGGAATGGACCTCAAACATCCGGGGGCTTCGCTCAAACCAGATTGATCTCTCCATACAGGTTGCTTCTGACAAACCAGACTTGATCTGCTTAACAGAAACTTTCCTCCTTCAAGATGTCTCTGATTCCTATTATCTCTCCCTGGTTACTTCCTCCTCCGGCATGATAGACCTGAGCCTCGTCGTGGTATTGGGGTTGCTATCTTTATCAAAAACTCTCTTCCTCACTCTCCCTGCACTGCCCTCACTCCACCACACCCCATGAGTACCTCTGGCTATGGCTTCTTCTCCGCTCCCACCTTTTGTTCATATGTGTTCTGTACCATCCACCAAACAGTGATGACTCCATTTACATCGAGCTGTCTGACAACATGGAGCAACTCCTATCCACTCATCCCAACTCTCTCATCCCAACTCTCTCATGCCAACTCTCTCATGCCAACTCTCTCATGCCAACTCTCTCATCCCAACTCTCTCATCCCAACTCTCTCATCCCAACTCACTCATCCCAACTCTCTCATCCCAACTCTCTCATCCCAACTCTCTCATCCCAACTCTCTCTTCCTCATATGCGGCGACTTTAATTGTCATCATGCCAGGTGGCTGGGTGTGGGTACCTCTCGCACCAGCCATGACACCTCAGCAAAAGACTTCTGCGACCAACTGGGACTGACCAATCTGTCAATTTCCCGACCCGGATCTCAGTCAATGGAGCGTCTTCTCTTCCACACTTAGTTATGACAACTTTCCCTGCAAATCTCTGCTATTCTTCTTCTGCTCCAATCGATTCATCTGATAATTTCCTTGTTAAAGTGGATATATTTCTGGCTGTTCTCAGAGAGCCCCTCAGCGTCGATGAGTCTGGCATTTCACTCAGGCCAATTGGCATGGTCTTCAAGCAGCCATCAATCATCTGGACTGGTCTCTCGTCTCTACTGCCTCTGACATCGTCATCCTGGGAATTCTTCCAAAGTAAATTGCTCTCTCATGCACAGATTTATCCCATCTCGTCTTCAGTTGTCATACCCTTCTCCCGTCTATGGTACACTGAATCTTGTGGTGAGTGAGGCAATTGCTCTGAAACAACTTGCCAACTTGACAAATCCAAATGAAGGCAATCTCATTTCCTTTCACAAAGCTCGGAACAAGGGTGTGTCTACCCTCAGGAGAGCCAGCCCACAGGTCCTAAAATCCTGCTCTGCCGCTCTATTTCACCCGCTCTCAGTTCTCTTCACCCTTTCTTTTGCTGAAGGTCATCTGCCATCTGCTTGGAAATCAGCCAACATCACCGCTTTACACAAAAAGGTGCAAAAACAGATCCTTGCAACTACAGACCAATCGGCCTGCTCCCTATAATCAGCAAGGTCATGAAAGCCATCATTGCTTTGGATATTAAATCCTTCCGTTTCTCCAATGGCTTGATCTTGGATCATCAAGTTGGATTCAGACCAGGTCATTCTACTTTTGACATGTTGCTTCTGCTGTCTCAACAGTGGATGGAGGTCCTCAATGCCAAACAGGAAATCAGAGCTGTCTCCCTTGACATATCTCGTGCCTCTGATACAGTCTGGCACCCCGCTTTGCTCACCAAACACTCCTTCTATGGTATCCATGGAAATCTCCACGCATGGCTTGCGGACTTCCTCTCTGTTCGTAAACGTGTGGTCCTGAATGGTTTTCTCTCATCTCCCCTTCCTGTTCAGGCTGGAGTTCCCCAAGGCAGTGTTCTGGGCCCTGTGCTTTTTCTGGTCTTCATCAAAGATCTCTCCGACTCTCTGGAAATCCTCTCTATCTCTCTGCTGACGACTCCACTCTCCGCCGCTCCATATCTCAACCCTCAGGTCGGCAGGCAGTGGCCTCTTCACTCTCTGCAGACCTGGACAATATCACAAACTGGTCAAACAAGTGGAACATGTCTTTCAACCCTGACAAATCTCACACTCTCACTTTGTCTCTCCGAAAAGACCGTCTAGAAAACCCTTCCATCTACTTTCTGAACAATCCTCTCCAATAAGTTTTGTCACTCAAGCTTTTGTGTCTCACTATCTGCCACGATCTTTCCTTGGAAAACCACATTTCCAAGCTGGCCTCGAAAGCCAGTCACTGTCGGCATCCTCCATCATGCGAAGTCCTTCCTTGGCACTACTGAGCTCCTCACCACACACCTTCTAACCACTTTCATCCACAGCTCAATGGAATACTGCTCTCCCCTCTGGGCTGGTGCACCTGCCTCACACTTAGCTCGGCTTCACGCTGTTGAAACCAAAGCATTCAGAATCATTGGAATCTCCCACGATGAAGCCGATTCTGAGGGTCTTTCACGCTCTCACCGCAGGCAGGTAGGTGGTCTTTCTGTCTTCTACCGACTCCTCTCCGGCCTAGCTCCCCCAGCGCTATCTGTGTGTGCTCTGTCCCCCAAATATTCCTGCAGGACGCACAAGATCTGCCAGCAACCCTCTTCTGGTGAAAATGTCAAAATCATGACTCTCTGCTCACCTTCACTCTTTCATTCCTCTTTTCTCCCATCTCTGGAACAAATTCCGTCTCTCTCTTCAATCCCACTCCTCCCTCCAAGTCTTTAAAACGGCTGTTCAGCCGCACCACCATCTCTTATCTTCCCCCATCCAAAACCTTAATCTTTTCTACCCCCGTTAATCCACCCCAAATCCACATTTTCAAATTCCCTGTTTTCTTTGTTGTTTATCCTGTTTACCCCGCCCCAGTCTTCTCCCTTCCACAGATCTCCTGTTGTCCCTGTTCTCCACGATTGATTTGCTTCCCTCTCTCTCCCCCTCTTGTCTCCTGCTCCCTTTATTATTATGTTTCATGTGTGTTTATGTTTATGTTTAGGATTTTTGTGTTTTATCTGTTAGCTCTTACACGAGCCTAGACTTTGTATGGGGTGGGGGCGGGGAGGGGGGGGGGGGTGCACAACGGAGTCCAAGGGAGATGATGACTTTATAGAAGAAGTTCTCATCCGATTTGAATGAATGGCCCAGATCCTGTGACCTGCTCAATTTGC
The DNA here is from genome assembly GCF_964187855.1 of Myxine glutinosa. Taxonomy (NCBI): domain Eukaryota; kingdom Metazoa; phylum Chordata; class Myxini; order Myxiniformes; family Myxinidae; genus Myxine; species Myxine glutinosa. The sequence continues at coordinate 2,114,405 of NC_136261.1, read as the reverse complement.
TAAGACCTGCCCAGATCCTGACCTGCTCAACTTCCTCTTCATAGATGGCCGAGTGAGTGAGTCCCGAACATTTTTGAGGGTGATCATTTAAAAAGTGAGCCAGTTCGTTTAAAATGATCTTGTCGTTTGATTTAAAAAATTGGCACAGATTTATTGGTTGGAAATTGCCCTATTCTCAGAAGTCTGGATTTCTTCCGAGGGACGGGACCGAGCTTGCTGATAGATGCTGTAAACTGTAGTTGTCTTGTTAACAACTACTTTTTAGCTCACCTTGAACAAAGTTTCCGGTAGCTTATGTGATGGCGCGTTGCTCGTCTCGTCAGTCTGTCAATCCATAAACACTCCGAAACCGCTGATGGGATTGTGACCAAATATGGGAGAAATGATATTTGTTATGTTGTGACTAAAGTTTGTTCATGGCATTAAAAAATCGGGTTTAAAGGGGTCTACCGGGGGTCAAAGTGGGTCTAGGTTTGACCCCCCAAATGAGGAATTTGCTTTTTTTCTCTGAAACGACACACTATTTTGATGAAACTTCACCACAACCTTATTCACCTGTGATGTAGCAATGTTTGAGCAAGGCATTATAAAAATTGGGGTCTGAGGAGGTATATGGGGTGGGGGTGGGGGTTGGTTGCCCCCCAAAATAGGTCTTTTTTGTTTGTTTAAAGTCTTATGATTACGTTAGTATGGTTCTAAATGCTGCTCTGTCTTGATATTTGGTTTAAACCATTGAAATTGGTTTAAAATACCTCTAGTCAGTGTCGTATACTGTTTATTCTACCAGGAGAGTGCCAGGGGTATTGCCCCCTATTTTATAACTTCCCTCTCCTTGCCATCAGAGACATTGGCCATGAAAGGGTTAACCTTGAATTGTGTTGGCAAAAAAGAAGAGGCGTATGAGTACGTGAGGCGAGGTCTTCGAAATGACTTGAAGAGCCACGTCTGTATCCTTTGAGTCAGTTTGTCGGCTCGGTTTCTGAATAAGAGCTGCTTGCCACTCCATTCACTGCCGGTTCGGATGTATACACTCGTGCCATTGTTAGTGAATTGTACTCGGGGCTTGGATGTGTGAAGACACCGTTTGGTCCGTTATTTAATTCAATGTGTCAGTTAAACTACCTGATTTTATTTGAGAGTGGAGGTGGTATGGGTGTCGTGGAGAGGAGAACAATGGGTGCAGACACAGGCACAGTGCTGATGGAAAGTCAACACCCCCCCTTTCAAAATTTTCAACCTTTTGTTGTTTCAACCAATTTTTGCTTCAACCAATTCAACCTTGTAGCAGGGGTTCTTAACGTTTTTCCCTGTCAAGACCCCCAACAGATTGTCCACGATGTCCCCATACCCCCTTCGTCAGACTGTTGACTGACCAAGGTGCGCATAGCTCGGGCGGACTGGGGGCATGTCCCCCTAGAATATTTTTCATTTCTAGGTGCTCTGTGGTGCATTCTGAGGGGTGTTTTTACTTTAATTGCCTATTTTTGGGATGAAAATTGGTAACTTATTACCCAGAAAATGGGCCCATTAGGGTCCAGTGTGACTTCAAAATATCTCAATAGCTTAGTTTTACATATGGATAATTAGGAACAGAACAGGAAAGAAAATCATTAGGATTTTATCCCTATTTATTTATTTGCTTGTTAACAAAGAAACTAAACTAAACAAAAACATGCAAGTTTTATGCAAGCCGTTTTACTAATCTAGTGAGATTGTTGCTGCTGTTTTTGTGCAATCAGAATATGGAATTGGGGCACAGTTCGTGACAACGCCACTCACATATCATCGGACACATCAAGTCGATTTCTTCACTTTGATTTCAGGTTCAATAATGCAGAGAAACCTGTTTCACAGAGATACGTAGTTGTGAAGGGAACCAACACATTCATTGCCCTTTCGCCAAGCTAGGGTAAGCTGCTATCTGCTCACACCAAAACTGCTTAAAATCCAGCCCAGGCTTTCTGAAATCAGCTTTCTTTCTTTGATCTTCTTGGAACTCGATCAAATCATCCTTCACTAAATCGTTGTCACTCATCGTAGAAATTTCAAACGAGAAAGGGTTCTGGATCCAAAGGGATTCGTGCTAAGATCATCAATATCTGAGAAGTAACCCTCAAAATACAATTTTATTAGAAAATTGAATTTATATTTGTTTGAAATATAACTATACAAATATAATTTGTTTTGAAATATATATATTTATATTTAAATATATATTTATTGTATATTTAAAGTTGATATTTTTAGTTGATACTTTTATCTGGTGTCGATTGTGGAAAGTATGGATGGACTGAAGGAAAAGATGAACAAGTGGAAGGAATGTATGGAGACAAAAGGTCTGAAGGTGAATATCGGAAAGACGAAAGTGATGGCAAGTGGTAAAGCATGTGGTGAGGTGGAAAGAACTGGGAAGTGGCCCTGTGCTGTGTGCAGGAAGGGTGTTGGAGTGAACTCCATTCAATGTACAATGTGCGCTGAGTGGGTTCATCAAAAATGTAGTGGTCTGAGAGGGTCATTAACTAGTGTGGCAGCTACATTCAAATGTAAGGTGTGCACAGAGGGAGCTGCAGATGGAGGAAATGTTGAGTTGGATCTTGGAGACGGCGTGAAGCTGGAAGGTGTGAAAACATTTTGCTACCTCGGAGACATGCTGAATGGAGAAGGTGGATCAGACTCGGCAACGGTTGCTGGAGTGAGATGTGCATGGAAGAAGTTTCGGGAACTGAGTGGCGTGCTGATGAGGAGGGGAGTGTCGTTGAAGCTGAAGGGAAAGGTGTATGCTGCATGTGCGAGTTAAGTGTTATGATTTATGGGAGCGAGACATGGGTAATGAACGTAGAGCAGCAACAAAGGTTGTAAAGGGTGGAAATGCGAATGGTTCGGTGGATGTGCGGAAGAGAGAGAGAGAGAGAGAGAGAGAGAGAGAGAGAGAGAGAGAGAGAGAGAGAGAGAGAGAGAGAGAGAGAGAGAGAGAGAGAGAGAGAGAGAGAGACAGACAGAGACAGAGACAGAGACAGACAGACAGACAGACAGACAGACAGAAACAAATGATGAATTGCGAAAGATGATGGGAATAGAGCCTGTGATTGATGCTGTGAAGAGGAACAGGTTGAGATGGTTTGGTCATGTGTTGAGGAAGGATGAAAGTGACTGGTTGAGAAGAGTGATGGAAATGAATGTAGAAGGAAGTAGAGGACGGGGAAGACCGAGAAAGGCTTTTTTTCTTCTTTTTTTTTTGTATCCAAGATCGAGGCTCGTGAAAGAGCTAACATTAATCACACAGAAAGACAAACCGACACATATAGTCCATGAGCCAGATAAAATTTGACTACCAAAAAAGAGGGCAAATCGCCACTATATTTTTCAGTTAGCCTTACCTGTATGAATATTGCCTGTATGAAAAAATGTTATGGACATTTGAATTCGGTAGCTAAACCCATTTTGGCGGCCATTTTCCAAAATGGCCGCCATTTTCATATTTCATCAATTTTCATTATCTCATAAATTTGGCCGTAACTTTTAATCGGCTGGTCTGAGGCACATGCACCCTCCATAAGATATGTTCAGTATGTCATTTGGCATATTTCAAAGTAAACTAAAAGGAAATTTGTTCACTACCTGTCGAGATAATTGGGAAAATATGTAAAAAAAATGTGTAATTTTCATGCAAAAATGTTCAACTTGCCCAGCTTGGGGAAGGTTGAATATTTTTCACTGCTGGTTGTCATTAATTAATTATTTAATTAATAGGCTGTGCGCTTGTGGAGAGTTTCCCTGTGCCAGTGCATTTTGAGGGTAATTTACCCCCAAAATACATTCTTCAAATCCGTAAAAACGGAATGAAGAATAAAATCTATACGTTGTGTGTTATATATAGGGACATTTGCAAACAGAAATTTTAACGTAGAGCCATTTTATGTTACTTCAGGTGAAGAATGATATACGTTTGATTGCAGTCATTTCATATACATGACATAATAATCCACTTACCGATGATGGTGTGTGTTCGTACTCTGGTCAGGCTTGTATCATCTGACTTTTGGGAGTTGTATGCCCCCGGTTGCTCATCGTACTACCCTTGTTGTTTCACCGCTGACATCATCAGATGGTTGCCAACTGTCACTGGACGTTTCGACCCATTTGTCTTTATGCGGCTTCCAATGGGGATCTTCGCGACGATACCATAACCAGCATGACGCCCTCCCTGCTTGCTCTCCTAGTCTGCGTATAACTGTCCTCCTCTGCCTTCCTCGAATACCTAGCATTTGGCACATTCTCTAAAATGACTGCGCAGGGAAGAGACACTCCACCTCCCTCAGCAGATTCGAGTTTTTCCATACATAGTGCTGTATCTACCTCCTCTAAACGAGTATATGAACACCCATGGCCTAGTCTGTTCATTGTTTTTATTAGTTCAACATTACCCGTGAGCGTTTTGATAACCCACGGAAGGAGAATGTGCTTTGGGGTCAAAACTTCTCCAAGGGTCATGGCACTGACAATGTCTTGGGCAAGAGACCAAGTAAGTCTGCAGGTACGGGTTGAAGGATCATGCTTACCACTGAATAAGACATTCAGGAACTGTACTAAACAATCAGGTGACGAATAATATGCAGTGCTCAGTTCTTCAGGGTGTGGGGGGCAGGGTTGCTCTTGCTTGTCTTGTTTGATTTGTTCACGCAGGTACAAGGCAACGCGTTTGAGCAATGATTTGTATGTTTGCTGTTCGTCGTATGCGTCCAGTTTGTTTTTCAATTGTATGTAGTCAATCATGATTGATTCAGCCGTCAAATTGTCTGGTCTAACTTACACTCGGCGACCTACTGTGAAGAAATGTAAGGACTCTCCAAATTCAGTCTCAAGAGTTCTACGTAGGTGGTTCCTTGTCGCATCTGTGACCTCTCCTATTCCCCGTGCTTTTATGACCGATACATGCGCAGTAAGTTCAGTGAAAGGAACAATGCGTGGGTTGGAAAACAAATCATCCCGAATATGAGCAAATAGCGACGTAAGGGTGGCTTTCTCTATTTCTTGGTAAGGGTTCTCATCTGCGGCAGGTTTTTGTGCCTGTGGACGTGTATATGCCCTGTAACAGGTCCTGTGGAATTGGGCTTCAGCCGCTACGATGTCCCGTGAAGTTATCGAAAGAATTCGTTCATCTAGGCGTTGGGTTGCAAGTTCGCGAAGTGTTTTGTCTGCTCTAAGTTCCACAGCTTGTTTCAAAGGTTCACGACTCTTTGAACCCCTCATATACTTTGTTGTCTTCTGACAAAAAATGCATATTTTGTCATAGACCCTCATATGTGTGGTGTGCACTTGTCGTGATGATTCTCTTGGGTTTGAGGTATTGTCTTCTTTTGTGGATGTTTCCTGTTTTGACAAACTGGCCAATGATTTTTTGTGGGTGAACTGTGCTCTGCATTGTCTATGGTAATGCAGTGTGGGTATACCAGTTGAATCATGTTTCAAATTAAGAATTGGTTCAAATTGCCTTACCCTTGTGGCTGCCTGCAATACGACCCATGATTGTTCATCTTGTGGTGATGATAGTTCATGCAGTGGTGACGCTTTCGTGCATATAATGCATGTTTGGAGAGACGATTTCCTTTTTTTCGCGTTCAATTCTGCTTCAGCCATGGTTTGTCTTGTTGGCTTGGGATTCACTCAATACCTGAGAATACACAAACAACACATCTGTTATATTTTGCTGGTTTGATAGATGCATTTATATTTAAATATATAGATATAGTCCTTGTGCCCACCGTCGAATTTTGAAGTTTGCTTACCAAAAACGAGGGCACGTCGCCACTATATTTTTCAGCTAGTCTTACATGTTGCTTGGATATGAAAAAATGTAATATCTATCTATAATTCCAGTAATCTCTGTACGTTTGTACGTTTGTTTGTTTGTCTGTGACCGCTGTTTCTCGACAACTACCGGTCCGATATACTTTAAACTTGCCAGGTATATTGCTGGGGACCCGAGGATGTGCCTTTTCAAGGTTTGAAATTAATCGGACAAGTACTTACCGAGCTATGGCGATTTAGCCGTTCGCCGTTCGCTTTGGCGTTGCGAATGGACCAAACCATTCATGTAAATAGAGGGGGGGGGGGGGGGGGTTCTGTGGTCGTTCGCTTTGGCTTTGCGAATGGACCAAACCATTCATGTAAATAGAGGGGGGGGGTTCTGTGGTCGTTCGCTTTGGCTTTGCGAATGGACCAAACCATTCATGTAAATAGAGGGGGGGGTTCTGTGGTCGTTGCGAATGGACCAAACCATTCACATCGAATCATCGAATCACATCGAATGGACCAAACCGTTCGCTTTGGACCAAACCATTGCATGTAAATAGAGGGGGGGGTTCTGTGGTCGTTGCGAATGGACCAAACCATTCATGTAAATAGAGGGGGGGGGGGGGTTCTGTGGTCGTTACTGCCACGTGGTTTCAAAGTTTTTTTTTGTTGTTGTTGTTTGCACGCATGTTTTTTTGCACCCACGTACGGGCACGCCCTAGGATGTTTACACACACACACCCCTACACAAATTTTTTTTTTTTTGGCAAGGAACGGGCACCCACGTACGGGCACGTCCTAGCTTATATATAGTACGGGCATGCCCTAGTATATTGCAATGATATCAGGTTTTGTTGGGCATTTTTGCATTGAAATTGTACATTTGTGACATATTTTCTCAATTATCTCGACAGCTAGTTAACCAATTTCCTTTTAGTTTACTTTAAAATATGCCAAATGACATACTGAACATATCTTATGTCGCGGAGCATGTGCCTCAGACCAGCCGATTAAAAGTTACGGGCAAATTTATGAGATATGAAATATGAAAATTGATGAAATATGAAATTGGCGGCCATTTTGAAAATGGCCACCAAAATGGGTTTAGATACCGAATTCAAATGTCCATCACATTTTTTCATACAGGCAATATATAATTCTAACTGAAAAATATAGTGGGGACTTGCCCTCTTTTTTGGTAGTCAAACTTCAAAATTCGACGGTGGGCACAAGGACTAATAAAACATATAACATGGGGAGCGGTAGACAAGATGGGGCGAGAGGGGGAGGAACACAAACACAACATCTGAGAGCAGGGACATCGAGAGATCTGTGGGAGGGAGAGGGCTTTGGAGGGGGGAGGCATGGGAAGGGGGGGGGGGGGGGGTGGGAGAGGTATAAAACATATGGACACTGCCAGGACTTCCAGGAAAGAAGTTGGAATTTCAAACAAGGTGGATCTGGGGTGAATTAGTGGGGGTAGAAAAGATCAAGGTTTTGGATGGGGGAAGATAAGAGATGGTGGTGAACAGCTGTTTTAAAGACCTGGAGGGAGGAGTGAGATTGAAGGGAGTGTGGGAGTTTGTTCCAGAGGCGGGAGAAAAGAGGAATGAAAGAGTGAAGGTGAGCAGAGAGCCGAGATTTTGGCAGTTTAACCATCAGAGGGTTGCTGGCAGATCTTGTGCGACCTGTCGGAATATTTGGGGGACAAAGCACAGAGAGAGCTGGGGGAGCAAGGCCGGAGAGGAGTCGGTAGATAGAAAGACCACCTACCTGTCTGCGGTGAGTGAGTGAAAGGCCCTCGGAGATAGCTTCATCACGGTAGATTCCAATGATTCTGAAAGCTTCGGTTTCAACAGCGTGAAGCCGAGCTAGGTGTGAGGCAGGAGCACCGGCCCATAGGGGAGAACAGTATTCCATTGAGCTGCGGATGAAAGCCTTGTATGTGGTGAGGAGCTCAGGTGTGCCGAGGAAGGACTTCGCACGACGGAGGATGCCCAGTCGGCGACTGGCTTTGGAGGCCAGCTTGGAAATGTGGTTTTCCCAAGAAAGATCATGGCAGATAGTGAGACCCAAAAGCTTGAGCGACAGAACTTATTGGAGAGGATTGTTGAGAAAGTAGATGGGAGGGTTGTCCAGTCGATCTTTTCGGAGAGACATAGTAAGAGTGTGAGATTTGTCAGGATTGAAAGACATGTTCCACTTGTTTAACCAGTCTGTGATTTTGTCCAGGTCTTCAGAGAGTGAGGAGGCTGCAGACAGCCGATCTGAGGGAAGAGGAATGGAGCGGCAGAGAGTGGAGTCATCAGCAAAGAGATAGGGAGGATTTTCCAGAGAGTCGGAGAGATCATTGATAAAGACCAGAAAAAGCACAGGGCCCAGAAAACTGCCTTGGGGATCTCCAGCCTGAACAGGAAGGGGAGATGGGAGAAATCCATTCAGGGCCACACGTTGACTACGACCAGAGAGGAAGTCCGCAAGCCATGCATGGAGATTTCCATGGATACCATGGGAGGAGAGTTTGGTGAGCAGAGCTGGGTGCCAGACCGTATCGAAGGCACGTGATATGTCAAGGGAGACGGCTCTGATTTCCTGTTTGGCATTGAGGACCTCCATCCATTGTTGAGTCAGCAGAAGCAGCATGTCCAGAGTAGAATGACCTGGTCTGAATCCAAATTGATGATCGGAGATCAAGCCATTGGAGAAGAGGAAGGATTTGATATCCGAAGCAATGATGGATTCCATGACTTTGCTGATAATTGGGAGCAGGCTGATTGGTCTGTAGTTGCAAGGATCTGTTTTTGCACCTTTTTTGTGTAAAGCGGTAATGTTTGCTGATTTTCAGGATGCTGGCAGATGACCTTGAGCAAAAGAGAGGGTGAAAAGAACAGAGAGAGGGTGAGATAGAGCGGCAGAGAAGGATTTTAGGACCCGTGGGCTGATGCCGTCTGGTCCAGTTGCAGAATCAGAGTCGAGGTTTGACAAAAACTCCTCCACCTTGTCAGGAGAGAAGGACACAGAGTTCAGGAGCAGTTGGGTTCGACTGGGTAAGGTGGGAACAGAGAGAGAGATGGGTTTGGGACACAAGATTTTGAGGCAAACACAGAGTTGAGGCATTCGGCTTCGTCACGTGCGGTGTCAACTGTGTAGCCATTTGAGGTAAGGGAGGGGATGGAGGGGGAACAAACACCAGAAACGGATTTGACCAGATGCCACCAGGATTTGGAGGAAGGAGACAGGTTTGAGAGTTCATTTTTGAGTGGGAGAGATAGTGCTTCCTGGCACTCCTGAGGGTAGACACACACCTGTTCTGAGCTTGGTGGAAGGAAATGAGATTGCCTTCAGTTGGATTAGCCTTCCAAGAGGCAAAGGCAAGTTGTTTCAGGGCAACTGCCTCACCACAAGATTCAGTGTACCATGGACGGGAGGAAGGGTAAGCCAACTGAAGACGAGATGGGATAAATCTGTGCATGAGAGAGAGCAGTTTGCTTTGGAAGAATTCCCAGGAAGAATTGATGTCAGAGGCAGTGGAGATGGGAGACCAGTCCAGATGATTGATGGCTGCTTGAAGACTGTGCCAGTCGCCTGAGTGAAATGCCAGACTCGGCGACGCTGAGGAGGCTCTCTTGGCTAAAGAGACTGACTTGGCTAAAGATGGTGGAAGAAGAAATGCGGGCAAGGGGGTTAACAAGGAGAGATGCAGAAAATAGGGCAAAATGGAGAAGATTGTCATGGGGACCGCAAGGCTAACCCCCTGCTCCAGCAGGGAAAATGGCCTGATAATGCATGTTGTTGTTGTTGTTGTTGTTGTTGTTGTTGTTGTTGTTGTTGTATTTAAAGTTGATATTTCATTGAATTTATTCCAATTTATTGTTATTATTTATTAAGAGTCCCACACCCCCAGATTTTGGTCCCCATCCCCCCAAGGGGTATGGATGCCCCAGGTTAAGAACCACAGTCTTATAGCCTGAAATTCATATGCATTGAAATTAGACGTTTCAAACCTTTATTTACACATTGTAACCCACAGCTTCCAAGTGAAAAACAAATTCTACAAATTTCAGAAAATTAATTAAAAATGCAAAACTATAATAAATTGCTTTAATAATTATTGTCCACCCCACTTATATACACTACATGGCCAAAAGTATGTGGACACCTGAACATCACACATCTCATTCCAAAATCATGGGCATGCAAGGGAGTTGGTTCCCCCTTTGCTGCTATCCATTCTTCTGGCAAGTCTTTCCATGAAATGTTGGAACATTGCTGTGGGGATTTGCTCCCATTCAGCCACAAGAGCATTAGTGAGATCGGGCACTGATGTTGGGCGATTCGGCCTGGCTCGCATTTGGCATTCCAATTCATCCCAAAGGTGTTTGAAGGGGTTGAGGTCAGGGTTCTGTGCAGGCCAATCAAGTTCTTCCACACCAATCTCGACAAACCATTTCTGTATGGACCTCGCTTTGTGCATGGGGGCATCGTCATGCTGAAACGGGAAAGGGCCTTCCCCAAACTGTTGCCACAAAGTTGGAAGCACACAATCATCTAGAATGTCATTGTATGCTGTCGCGTTAATATTTCCCTTCACTGGAACTTCGGGGCCTAGCCCAAACCATGAAAAACATCCACAGACCATTATTCCTCCTCCACCAAACTTTACGGTTGGCAATATGCATTTGGGCAGGTAACGTTCTCCTGGCATCCGCCAAATCCAGATTAGTCCGCCGGACTGCCAGATGGTGAAGCGTGATTCATCACTCTAGAAAACGCGTTTCCACTACTCGAGAGTCCAATGGCGACGAGCTTTACACCACTCCAGCCGACGCTTGGCATTGCGAATGGCGATCTTAGGTTTGTGTGCGTCTGCTCGGCCATGGAAACCCATTTCATGAAGCCCCCGACGAACAGTTGTTGTGCTGATGTTGCTTCCAGAGGCAGTTTGGAACTCAGCCGTGAGTGTTGCAACTGAGGACAGCTGATTTTTACGTGCTTCAGCACTCGGCAGTCCTGTTCTGTGAGTTTGTGTGGTCTACCACTTTGCGGCTGAGCTGTTGTTGCTCCTCCACGTTTCCACTTCACAATAACAGCACTTAGTTGACTGGGGCAGCTCTAGCAGGGCAAAAATTTGTCGAACTTGCTTGTTGGAAAGGTGGCATCCCATGACGGTGCCACGTTGAAAGGCAGTGAGCTCTTCAGTGCGGCCCATTCTACTGCCAATGTTTGTCGATGGAGATTACATGGCTGTGTGCTTGATTATATATACCTGTCAGCAATAGGTGTAGCTGAAATAGCCAATTCCACTAATTAGAAGGAGTTTCCGCATACTTTTGGTCACGTAGTGTAGGTGTATGTGTATGTATATGTGTATATGTTCAAATTCCTCATAAAATGAGGATTTTCTTTGCACCAAATATAAACATTGCTGGATCGATTGCTGAGGTAAATGGCACACTCATCTGGAAAAAAAAATACGCTTGGTCTTGATTTAATGGTGGGAAATCGCTGCAGAAGAGCCTTGCAAGTGACCTCACAAGTGGCCAAGTCTCTATCGGAAAGCTCATTAACACATCCAGGCTTAAATGGCTTCAATCGCAGTTCCTTTTGCATTATCTTTTGGACTGTTGAGCGTGGAATGCCTATCTTAGAAGATCTTTTTAAAGATGTTTTCAGTGATTATATCGAGCAGGACGCTTCAATCATGTCCACATGGCGTTGACGTGATGCTGGACGACCAGAACGCTTTCAATCAAGGACACTCCCTGTTGAAAAATCCTTCATCTCCCATGCCCGCATCGTGTCGCGCGTAGGAGCTGGCTTGTCGAACTTTATCCATATGTCTTCAAAACTTACTCCTTCTTGTGCGCGGTCATGAAACCAAACGGAAGTAATCAGTCTCTCTTCTATCGTGTACTCACTGGTGTCAGTTATGCTGATGCCGTACCTGGAAAACAAATAAAACAAATAAGTAACAGAGGACACACTATTATGCATTGGGTCTTTGTGGCCACTCTGTTTATACACTACCATTCAAAAGATTAGGTACACCCAACAATTTTTGATGTTTTACTCTTAAATGTGCAAAATGAACATAAGATGTGAACATAAGATGTGAACAACACTCTTACCAAGGATATATCTGCTTATCTACTGATATAATAGATTGTGCTTTAATGCAGATTTATTGTGCAAAACGTAGGTTTAAAGCAATTTTTGGAAATAGGTCGAAAAGTGCAATACTAAATCCAAACTGAAACACGAAGTTGATGTTATTAACGTTTCATCTCAGGAGCAAAAACTGTTTACAAATTCTTTGCTTTGTGTGGAATGTTTGTGCTTAGTTTCTTCATCACGTGCAATGACTATTGTTGCCAGGTGTTGCAAAAAATGTTTACAGAAAGGCCAGCCACACAATCATTGAATGAGTGTTTTTGTGTTTCAGATTGCATGAACATGGGTGCCAAAGTTCAGCGAACGCCAGAAAAAAGACAGATAATTGTAACTTTGCAAAGAGAAGGCCAATCCTTGAGACAAATTGCAAAATAATTACAAGCGTCAGTAAACGCAGTTAGTTGCTTGTGCCATTAAACGACATAACAAAACTGGTAAAAAATACGGATAGAAAACGTCCTGGTCGACCAAGAATCACAACAGAATCGCAGGACAAGTAATCCGAGTCACCAGCCTGCGCAACAGACGTCTTGCAGCACTGGAAATTAGAGCCCAGCGAAACAGCTCCAGCATTGCAACTGCTGTTTCAAGGCCTTCTTTTCTCAAAGTTTCAAAGTTACAATTGCCTGTCTTTTTTGTGGCGTTAGCTGAGCTTTGGCAGCACACACAGCCTTGGGACAAAATAACTGCAGTCAAAAGTATTTGGTCTCCACAATTCTTTATTTCACTGTTAATGTTACAGAATCTTGGTTTTGATTCAGTCAGTTTGAAAATAACTGCAGTCAAGCGCTTCCTACAGCCATGAATGAGCTTCTGCGATATTTCCTCGACAACGGTATTTCATTACGTGTGTGTGTGTGTGTGTGTGTGTGTGTGTGTGTGTGTGTGTGTGTGTGTGTGTGTGTGTGTGTGTGTGTGTGTGTGTGTGTGTGTGTGTGTGTGTGTGTGCGTGCGTGCGTGCGTGCGTGCGTGCGCGCGCATACAGTCACGTGAAAAAGTAAGTACACCCCATGTAAAGTTTTGACTTTTTCAACATATTTCAACATACAGCTATTTGATCTTCATTTCAACAATATTGATAGATAAAGGTGATATAATATTACAAATATCATGAAACATTTACATTTTGTAGTCCATTGTATAATTTAAATAAACATAAATGCAAATTTCGCATGTGGAAAAAGTAAGTACACCCCCACATTTATCACTACTACAAATACTTAAAATTAGAATCAGGTGCACCAGCTCAGGTGCAAATGATTAGAACATCGTTAGAGAGGATCTTGGAGGAACCTGTCTTATTTGAACCTCAGACATTTAGTTTGGTTTGCTCTTTGTTGTTGAAGTGTGTGGCATCACCATGCCTAGATTAAAAGAGCTCTCTGAGGTCTTCAGAAAGAAGGTTATAGATGCCTACGAGTCTGGGAAGGGATTTAAAAAGATCTGAAAACAATTTGAAATCAATCGTTCGACTGTCCGGAAGATCATCTACAAGTGGAGAAGATTCCAAACAACTGCCAACTTATTCAGGCCAGGCCGCCCCAGCAAGTTCAGCCCGAGAGCAGACCGCAAGATGCTGAAAGAAGTCTCTAAGAACCCCCAGAATGTCATCACGGGACCTACAGGTAGCTCTTGCCACTGTTGATGTCAAAGTGCACGAGTCTACCATTAGAAAGAGGCTGCACAAATTTGATCTACATAGGAGGTGTGCCAGGAGGAAACCTTTGCTGTCCAGAAAGAACATCAGGGCAAGACTAAAGTTTACCAATGAACACCGAGGCAAAGACCAGCACTTCTGGAACAATGTGCTCTGGACAGATGAGTCAAAGGTCGAGCTATTTGGCCACAGTACCAGAAGACATGTTTGGTGAAAACCAAAGACAGCATTTGACCACAAGAACCTGATACCAACTGTATGGCACTATGGCATGGTGGTGGAAATATTATGGTTTGGGGCAGCTCACCATCATAGAATCCACTATGAATTCTTCATTGTACCAGAGGGTGCTTGAGGATAATGTGAGGCCATAAAGTTGAAGCTCAACCGAAGGTGGACCTTGCCACATGACAATGACCTAAACATACCAGTAAATCCACCAAGGAATGGCTGAAAAGAAAGAAATGGAGGGTTCTGGAATGGCCAAGTCAAAGCCCGGATCTAAATCCCATCGAGATGTTGTGTGGGGATTTGAAACGAGCTGTGCATGCAAGAAACCCCTCAAACATCGCACAGCTGAAAGAATTCTGCATGGAGGAGTGGGCAAAAATTTGTCCCAGTCGATGTCAGAGACTGGTAGACAGTTATAAGAAACGCCGACTTGAGGTTGTTTCTGCCAAAGGGGGCAATACCACCTATCAGAACCAAGGGTGTACTTACTTTTTCACGTGACTGTACATACATACATACATACATACATACATACATACATACATACATACATACAGTGTGGGGTAAGTATTCTTTGAATACCATCTAGTTTGTAAAGTTTTCCAGAGGGCAGTTTCAATTTTGACTTTTACTTTCAAAATTAATAACAGCAAACTTTAACTCATCTTTTCATCCCCCTTCTCCTCTCCCCACCAATGATAGACTTGAAGATTTCTTTTTATTTGTTGTCTCCCACTCCTCCACCCTCCTCACATGATTAACATGGTCTTTATATTCCTGCGCTCCTTTACTATACTGCAATGTTCTGCCAGCCAAGCTTTTGATTTGTTATATGTTGTTCGGAATGGCATCTTATTAGTTGCAACCACAAGTGTGATGTAATATAATAATTTTGTACACTTTCATATGTGGGAGCTTAAGAGGATGGGTAGGGGTGAACCGTGAAGGGCAGGGTGGGGGTAGAATATAAGTATACCCATTACCAGACAAGTTTGTTGTATGTCATCAAATGCCAGTATCATTTACTACAGGTAAAAAAAATATTTTCTTTGTCTTAAAATATAAAATTATATATCAAAGGCTTCATTTTAAGAATTATCCCGAATGATGATCTTATTTCCATTTTCACCTGTACAACAAAACTGCACCATTTATCATGGTGCACTATGTCGTCTGGCCTTCAACATACATGATGCCGTCTTTGGACAATTTAACATTTTGTATTTGCACAATTGAACTTGTACCTCAATACAATGGCAAGTTAATGCTTATAAAGGCAGTCTGTAACCAAACAATCGGAAACCTGTCGGTCATCTTGCATGCGTGCCTATTCAATGGTTTGCAGCAGTCTATCTGGTATTTCCTTAACTTCGTACCAGGCTGGCACGTGTATGGCCTCCTTCAAAGGTCCGACAAGAAATACGAGGAAGCCATCAAGTGTTATCGGAATGCACTGAAATGGGATAAGGAGAACCTGCAGATCCTGCGTGATCTTTCACTGCTTCAGATTCAAATGAGGGACCTTGACGGCTACAGGGTACGCAATACCGACACACCATAACTTTTGGACTTTTCTTTACTTTGATTCTCCAAGCCAACTCCCTAAATTAAACTGAAAGGAGATGGATACTTACTACATCAATTTATTTGTTTGATAGATTATGAAGCTGTAAAAATGCTTGTTAGTAACTCCCTTAGAGGGAACAACACAACAACAACATGCATTTTAAAGGCCATTTTCCCTGCTAGAGCGGGGGTTAGCCTATTAGGTTAGGGTTAGCGGGGGTCCCTTAGAGGGAAGTTAGATTTTATTCATTCACTCACATTTTAAATCTGAAATTTTGAAATGATGTTCACATTTGCATGTCCCCTTTTCCACACCTGTCTTGCGGTGGATATCAAGAGATCGGCATCGTCGAAAGGTTTTCCTCATCCAGCCCAAAGACCCGGATATATATATATGACTACAAACAGATATATATATATATTTATGAATTTGGGTAGAGGAATATCTAGAGCCAGATATATCTGTGTAGGTAGGTATTCGACTGTCGTGATAGGGAATCTACCCTGTAATAAGTTCTCTGTGTAGTCCGGTTTGTCGGGATAAGCTGTATTGATGTCCCTGCTATGGGGTAGCAGGGCATGCTAAATAGCCCAGGGATTATGGTTAAGATTCCTTTGTTCGTCATCCCCTGTTGCCAAACCTTTGTCCCTTATGGCAATGCTTTTTGTCTTTCTTTCCTCTTTGTCTTTGTCTTTCAATCATGTCTTTCAATGTCTTTCAATCCTGAACATGTCTTTCAATCCTGACAAATCTCACACTCTTACGATGTCTCTCCGAAAAGACCGACTGGACAACCCTCCCATCCACTTTCTGAATAATCCTCTCCAAGAAGTTCTGTCACTCAAGCTTTTGGGTCTCACTATCTGCCATGATCTTTCCTGGGAAAACCACATTTCAAATCTGGCCTCCAAAGCCAGTCGCCGACTGGGCATCCTCCGTCGTGCGAAGTCCTTCCTTGGCACACCTGAGCTCCTCACCACATACAAGGCTTTCATCCGCAGCTCAATGGAATACTGCTCTCCCCTCTGGGCTGGTGCTCCTGCCTCACACCTAGCTCGTCTTCACGCTGTTGAAACCAAAGCATTCAGAATCATTGGAATCTCCCGCGATGAAGCTAACTCCAAGGGCCTCTCACTCACTCACCGCAGGCAGGTTGGTGGTCTTTCCATCTTCTACCGACTCCTCTCTGGCCTTGCCCCCCCAGCTCTCTCTGGGCTCTGTCCCGCAAATATTCCTACAGGTCGCACAAGATCTGCCTGCAACCCTCTTATGGTCAAACTGCCAAAATCAAGACTCTTTGCTCACCTTCACTCCTTCATTCCTCTTTTCTCCCGCCTCTGGAACAAACTCCCTCACTCTCTTCAATCCCACTCCACCCTCCAGGTCTTTAAAACAGCTGTTCACCACCATCTCTTATCTTCCCCCATCCAAAACCTTGATCTTTTCTACCCCCGCTAATTTCACCCCAATTCCACTTTTTTGAAATACCAACTTCTGTCCTGGAAGTCATTGGTGTCCTTGTGTTTTATACTTCTCCCTCCACCCCCCCCCCCCTCCCATGCCTCCTCCCCCCAAGCCCTCTCCCTTCCACACATCTCCCTGCTCTCAAATGTTGTGTTTGTGTGCTTCACCTTCTCTCCCCATCTTGTTTTCCGCTCCCGCTTTTTATATATTTTGTTTGTCTGGTTGATTTGTTTGTGAAGTAAATGTTAGCTCTTTCACGAGCCTCGATTCAGTATACAAAAAAAAAAAAAAAAAAATGCATACACATATAAACACTTAGATAGGCCCTTTAGTGCACACAGTAATTAAATCCCCTTCCCTTACAACGACTTTGGAAAACAGGCAGGAAGCCAGATCGGGGCACTGCCGGATGGCCGCCGCCAGCTACAGCTCCGGCAGGTCTAGCAAGATCGAGTGACACGAGCTATGACCACGCTACAGGGAACGTGTGATTGGTTGGCGCGGAAGGCGCGAACCTCCAGCCAATCAGGGCGAGCAATACCGGTGCGGGAAGCATTCGGCCAATGACACCACGCGAGCAAAACAGAACATTGGAGGAGAGTGGACCCAGGTTATAAAAGGGCGTGCCGGACGACATTGTCAGCAGCTCCAGCTCTAGCTCTTGGGTATCTTCGCTGGTCTCTTGCGCTGCAAGTGTCTCTCTCTTTCCCTTCTGGCCCTCTCTCCCTTTTTGCCCGTTCTTCTTCGCTCTTCGTTCTGAGTTCGTGCTGACGGTTCGCTCATGCTGCTTGGAGCGGTGCTCGGTGCTTCTGGAGCTTGGAGTGGTGCACGGACCTCGTGGGCGGTCGACGAGGAGCCTGGAGTGGGGCGTTGGCTCGGGCCTGGCGGAGCGCGTGGGCGAAGCGGACGAAGGGGTTCTCCGCGCCGGGGCTTGGAGCCGGGTGGGGACAAGACGACAAACAGATAAGAACATTCCACATTTCCCTGACCATAATGAACGTTTTATTTTCCTTAATTTATTTTCCCTTGTCCGTATCCGAAGTCTGTGAGTGGGGACGTCCCGATTAGGCCATCTCTTTACCGGCGCGTGAATTTCCTGTCCCACCATCTTTGTGAATAAACCCTTGTATTATTTTCTGTATATATATCTGAACGCAGTTTTCCGTGTGGTTTATTTAACAGGTAAGACTGCAGGGCTCTTGCGCCGCCTCCCTCCATCCCGCGCACTTTGGTGTAGCTTTTTGTTTTTGGAGTCCGCCATTGAGTTTTCGCCTCGAGAGCTAAGGCTTTCGCAATCGGCTTCCGTGACCGTCTGATTTTAATCAAAGGCGGCCACACGACAATATATATGAAAATGCGTGTTTGCTATATATATATATATATATATATATATATATATACATACATACATATAAATTTGATTATCCTGTTGGGTATTCGAGAAGTTTGGGATTGTAAAGTACAAGCACATCATCAAATGTAGAACCGTTTTTTATGCGAAGAACATCCAAAAGAAGCCGAGAGAGTTCATGTTTATGAAAAGCTGGCAGTTACCCGGCATTGCCCAGAAAATAAATAATCAGTCGCGCAATTTAGTTTTGATATTCGGTTTATTTGTCGTGGGCTTTTTATAGTCGGAGGAAGCCATACCCCTTGGGCGCCCTTCTGCCACGCCCCGAGTCTAAATCTGATGCACCCTTGTTTTTTATCATGAAAAGTTACCCCCCATGAACCCCCTCTTCCCTCTCCAAGTCGCTTCCTTAGGCTGTCCATGAGGCACAACCGAACAAACACGTTCACAAATATGGATATAGAAGAAGAAGATGATAGCAAACACGCATTTTCATTTTACGTGAAGTTGAAGCTCGTGGAAGAGCGACAACGCAACAGAATGAATACAGTTGAAAGCTGGGAAATCCACCAAAGGTGGGATAGCGGGACACTTTGGATAGGAATGAGGGCAAGGGAATGGGTGAGGAAGACACTGGATGAACTAGTTGGATACGGTGTGAAATATGGCAAGAAGCGAATGGAAATAACAGGAGATGAAACCCATGGAATAAACAAATCGAAAGGAGGGATGGGAGAGAACTGTGCCAATAGTGGTCAGAGTCTTGGATTTTGGTTGTTCAATTCCAACTCTGCCCGTGTCGTACCAAAGATTTGAAAAATGCAACCTGCTACTTCTTTGCTTGACGGTCAATCTTTAAAGGCAATAGCATTGACAAGCTCCATAGGTTGGAATCCATGGGGAGGTGGGGATTCCTCAATTTCCCTCCAGTGTGAAAAGAAAAGAAAGAAAATAAAAGATATGGCATCACTGGTACCCAGAATGCCCTGAGAAGTGATGTCTCTCCCCACAAGCTTGGTGGCTATTTGAAGTCAGGTATTGTCTCGTGTATATGCGTACATTTTGTTTATGCGAGATATACGTTTCAGCTCTTCCACGAGCCTTACATCCTGTAAGGGGGGGGGGGGGGACTAACCTGGAAGGAAGAGGTGAGTTTTTGGAGTGGTACTAAGTGTAGAAAAGAGGAGTATGACTGGGAGATGACCTTGGATAGTGAACAGTCATGTTGAAGCCCTGGAGGGTAGAATTGGATTGAACAGACTGAGAAGGTTGGTTCCACATTTAAGAGAAAAGCAGAACAAACGAGTGCAGATGAGTGGTGAGCCTGGACTTTAGAGGTTTCACCAGAAAATAAGTTCTGGCAGACCGCATTCAGAAACTTGGAAGTGGGGAGGAGTGTAGAAAGGATGGAGGGAGCAAGACCAGGAGCTGGTAGTAGCTGGAGGCCTCAAAGCTGTCGTCGATTATTAAAACAACCTGCCCAGGAGATTCAGCTTCATCGTGGGATGGTCCAAAAATTTTGAGGTCCTTGGACAATGGACATCTGCAGAGTTCGTGATATTTTTCAGGGTTGAAAGTGGTGGATCAGCTCCTAATTCAATAAAGGTCGGCAGACTCTGGCATTTCACTTAGTCTGGCATTTCACTCAGGCCAACTGGCACGGTCTTCAAGCAGCCATCAATCATCTGGACTGGTCTCTCATCTCTACTGCCTCTGACATCAACTCATCCTGGGAATTCTTCCAAAGTAAATCGTCTCTCTCATGCACAGATTTATCCCATCTCGTCTTCAGTTGTCATACCCTTCTTCTCGTCCATGGTACACGGAATCTTGTGGTGAGGCAGTTGCCCTGAAACAACTTGCCTTTGTCTCCTGGAAGGCAAATCCAACGGAAGGCAATTTCATTTCCTTTCGCAAAGCCCGGAACAAGTGTGTGTCCACCCTCAGGGGAGCCAGGAAACAATATATCTATACTATCAAGACTGAACTCTCAAACCTATCTCTCTCTTCCAAATCCTGGTGGTGTCTGGTCAAATCTGTTTCTGGTGTTTGTTCCCACTCCATCCCCTCCCTTACCTCAAACGGCTACACAGCTGATGCCGCACGTGAAAACGCTGAATGCCTCATCTTGTGTGCCAACCCCGTCTCTCTCTGTACCCACCTTACCCAGTCGTACCCAGCTGCTCCTGGACTCTGTGTCCTTCTCTCCTGACAAGGTGGAGAAGTTTGTCAAACCTCGACTCTGATTCTGCACCTGGACCAGACGGCATCAGCCCACGGGTCTTAAAAATCTTGCTCTACCGCTCTTTCACACCCTCTCTCTGTTCTCTTCACTCTCTCTTTTGCTCAAGGTCAGTCATCTGCCATCAGCTTGGAAATTGGCCAACATTACCACTTTACACAAAAAATGTGCAAAAACAGATCCTTGCAACTACAGCCCAATCATCCTGCTCCCAATTTTCAGCCAAGTCATAGAATCAATCATTGCTTCGGATATCAAATCCTTCCTCTTCTCCAATGGCTTGATCTCTGATCATCAATTTGGTTTCAGACCAGGTCATTCTACTCTGGACATGCTGCTTCTGCTGTCTCAACAATGGATGGAGGTCCTCAATGCAAAACAGGAAATCAGAGCTGCCTCCCTTGACATATCACGTGCCTTCGGTACGGTCTGGCACCCCGCTCTGCTCCCCAAACTCTCCTCCGATGGTATCCATGGAAATCTCCACACATGACTACGACCAGAGAGGAAGTCCACAAGCCAACATGTGGCCCTGAATGGATTTCTCTCATCTCTCATTCTTGTTCAGACTGGAGTTCCCCAAGGCAGTGTTCTGGGCCCTGTGCTTTTTCTGGTCTTCATCAGTGATCTCTCCGACTCTCTGGAAAATCCTCTCTGTCTCTTTGCTAATGACTCCACTCTGTGCCGCTCCATACCTCATACCTCATCCCTCACCCCGCTCTGCTCCCCAAACTCTCCTCCTATGGTATCCATGGAAATCTCCACATGGCTTGTGGACTTCCTCTCTGGTCGTAGTCAACATGTGGCCCTGAATGGATTTCTCTCATCTCTCATTCTTGTTCAGGCTGGAGTTCCCCAAGGCAGTGTTCTGGGCCCTGTGCTTTTTCTGGTCTTCATCAGTGATCTCTCTGACTCTCTGGAAAATCCTCTCTGTCTCTTTGCTGTGATCTCTCTGACTCTCTGGAAAATCCTCTCTGTCTCTTTGCTGATGACTCCACTCTCTGCCGCTCCATACCTCATCCCTCATCCCTCATCCCTCATACCTCATTCCTCACCCCGTTCTGCTCCCCAAACTCTCCTCCTATGGTATCCATGGAAATCTCCACACATGGCTTGTGGACTTCCTCTCTGGTTGTAGTCAACATGTGGCCCTGAATGTATTTCTCTCATCTCTCATTCTTGTTCAGGCTGGAGTTCCCCAAGGCAGTGTTCTGGGCCCTGTGCTTTTTCTGGTCTTCATCATTGATCTCTCTGACTCTCTGAAAAATCCTCTCTGTCTCTTTGCTGATGACTCCACTCTCTGCCGCT
Source organism: Myxine glutinosa (assembly GCF_964187855.1). NCBI lineage: Eukaryota > Metazoa > Chordata > Myxini > Myxiniformes > Myxinidae > Myxine > Myxine glutinosa. The sequence goes on along the minus strand of NC_136261.1, from coordinate 2,092,621 downwards.
CCATACCTCATCCCTCAGATCGGCAGTCTGCAGCCTCATTACTCTCTGCAGACCTGGACAAAATCACATGCTGGTAAAAGAAGTGGAACATGTCTTTCAATCCTGATAAATCTCACATTCTCACGATGTCTCTCCGAAAAGACCGACTGGACAACCTCCCATCTACCTTCTCAACAATCCTCTCCAAGAAGTTCTGTCACTCAAGCTTTTGGGTCTCACTATCTGCCATGACCTTTCCTGGGAAAACCACTTTTCCAAGCTGGCCTCCAAAGCCAGTCGCCGACTGGGCATCCTCCATCATGCAAAGTCTTTCCTTGGCACACCTGAGCTACTCACCACATACAAGGCTTTCATCCGCAGCTCAATGGAATACTGCTCTCCCCTCTGGGCTGGTGCTCCTGCCTCACACCTAGCTTGGCTTCTCGCCGTTGAAACCAAAGCTTTCAGAGTCATTGGAATCTCCCGCGATGAAGCTAACTCCGAGGGCCTTTCACTCTCTCACTGCAGGCAGGTTGGTGGTCTTTCTGTCTTCTACCGACTCTTTTCCAGCCTAGCTCCACCAGCTCTGTCTGTGCTCTGTCCCTCAAATATTCCTACAGGTCGCCCAAGATCGGCCAGCAACCCTCTTCTGGTGAAACTGCCAAAATCAAGACTCTCTGCTCACCACTGTTTCATTCCTTTTTTTCCCTCCTCTGGAACAAACTGCCTTACTCTCTTCAATCCCAAACGGCTGTTCATCACCATCTCTTATCTTCCCCCATCCAAAACATTGATCTTTTCTACCCCACATTAATTCACCCCAGATCCACTTTTTTGAAATACCAACTTCTTTCCTGGAAGTCCTAGCAGTGTCCATGTGTTTTGTACCTCTTCCAACCCCCCCCCCCCCCCTTCCCATGCCTCCTCCCCCCAAGCCCTCTCCCTACCACAGTTCTCCCGATGTCCCTGCTCTCAAATGTTGTACTTGTGTGCTTCCCTTTCTCTCCCCGACTTGCCTCCTACTCCCTTTATCATATGTTTTATGTGTTTATTTATTTATTTATTTTTTCTTGTGATTAATGTTAGCTCTTACACAAGCTTCAATCTTGTATTAAAAAACCAAACAAAAAAATTAACGTGGAGGTGCGGTGGTTCGGAAGTGGCAAGAGAATGAATGGGCCATATTGGATGGAATAAGTTCTACCATTGGTCTTGAACGTCGAATAAACTAAAAGTATTTGAAATTTGTCGTTGATTCATGACTGATGAAGTGTTTTGGGCAATCCAAGAAAGCAAACCTTTTAAAAATAATTTATCTATTGTGTAGGAAACTCGGTATCAACTGCTGCAGCTTCGGCCCGGTCAGCGCGCAAGCTGGATTGGCTACGCCATTGCATACCACCTCCTGGGGGACTATGACATGGCTCTCCAGATATTGGACGAGTTCCGTAAGACTCAGCAGGTAATGGCTTTTGCACACCTTCTGATGGTGAGAATGGATTTGAGGTTCACCACGTAAATTTTTGGTGTCGCACGGGGATCTTTATCTCGTGTGAAGTTGCTGATGTCTTCTTTTTTTCTCTCGGGTATCGTCACTGTCGTGTGGGAAAATTCCCATTCCGTTTTCAGGTTATTCCCAACAAACTGGATTATGAGCTGTCTGAGCTTCTGCTGTACCAGGTCCAGGTGATGACCGAGGCAGGTCGGTATGCTGATGCCCTGGCACACCTTCGCCAGCATGACCGCCTCATCAACGACCGCCTGTCTTATGAGGAGAGTAGAGGTAAACGCACTGCACTGCCGTTGCTCACATCAATAATGTCCAACGTACATGTTGAATGGAGAAGGTGGATTGGACTCGGCAACGGTTGCTAGAGTGAGATGTGCACGGAAGAAGTTTCGGGAACTGAGTGGCTTGCTGACGAGGAGGGGAGTGTCGTTGAAGCTGAAGGGAAAGGTGTATGCTGCATGTGTGAGAAGTGTTATGGTTTATGGGAGCGAGACATGGGTAATGAACGTAGAGCAGCAACGAAGGGTGGAAATGTGAATGGTTCGGTGGATGTGTGGAGTGTCGTTGAGAGAGAGGAAGGCAAATGTTGAATTGCGAAAGATGATGGGAATAGAGCCTGTGATTGATGCTGTGAAGAGAAACAGGTTGAGATCGTTTGGTCATGTGTTGAGGAAGGATGAAAGTGACTGGTTGAGAAGAATGATGGAAATGAATGTAGAAGGAAGTGGAGGACGGGGAAGACCGAGAAAGACTTGGCTAAAGGTGGTGGAAGAAGAAATGCTGGCAAGGGGGTTAACAAGGGGAGATGCAGAAAATAGGGCAATGTGGAGAAGATTGTCATGGGGCCCGCAAGGCTAACCCCCGCTCTAGCAGGGAAAATGGCCTTAAAATGCCTGTTGTTGTTGTTGTTGTTGTTGTTGTTGTTGTTGTTGTTGTTGTTGTTGTCATCAAGATTTGTCTAGAGCAGCTTGGGTGGTTAATATCGGAGGTTGTGGAGCTGAAAATTCGATTTTATTCACCAGTTGTAAAAACATTGATCAGCTAATGGGTATCAGCTAAACCATCTTGAGGATTCTCTTGATCTCGTATGAAACCTGGCGCCGCTGTACACGGACTGGGTAACCATGTTGTTGGAAGAAAACTGCTTCTATTTGTCGTCTGACTGCATGCCAAGCATTTTGGAATTTTCCAAGTGGCAGCCTTAATCTCATAAGCAAGCAGCAAATTGAGAGTAATTCAAATCGATTATTTCAAGAGGTGGAACAAACAGGTTCGGTGTTCCAATCCACACTCGTGCCTCATGATGGTGACCCCTTGTGTTCAAATCCCATATTGTATATGATTTGCCCGTTGTCATCGAATGTCTTTGTGATTCATGTGATGAATATTACCCTCTTTCCTTATGTCATTGTCTTTTGATGCACTATTTTCAAATCGGAGTAATCCTGAAGAAAGAGTAGTTTTGAGCGTGTGTAAACAAGGAAAAAAAGTTGAACACATTATTTTAAACAATTTTAACACCCATAGTATGAAGGTTAGGCCGAGAAAAATATATTTCCAGGTTCTGGTCAGCGCGCGCATCGATTTTGACCCTGCGCGTCAACAATTTTTTTCCCCAATTTGGTATCTACGTTCGCGCACGGTTCTCCCCTACAAAACTGCGTTTAGTTTATCCAAATCCAACCAGCCGTTCCAAAGATATGAGTAGTTGTGTGTGCCGTGACGTCATGAATCCAATCGGGAAGTTGCATGTGACGTCATCGTCTTAGTCACGTGACTGCTTGGGTGGCAAAACATTGCTTCTGCCACCATACGTAATGGCGGCAATTTGAAACTCGTCTCGCATATAAATTGACCCCTACACGATGGTAAAGAGTTGTTGTGCTGTCGGATGTACAGCTCGATTTCATAAGGGATCGGGCTTGTCATTCTACCGTTTTCCGGACGACAACAACAACAACAACATGCATTTTAAAAGGCCATTTTCCCTGCTAGAGCGGGGGTTAGCCTTGCGGTCCCCATGACAATCTTCTCCATTTTGCCCTATTTTCTGCATCTCTCCTTGTTAACCCCCTTGCCCGCATTTCTTCTTCCACCATCTTTAGCCAAGTCTTTCTCGGTCTTCCCCGTCTTCTACTTCCTTCTACATTCATTTCCATCACTCTTCTCAACCAGTCACTTTCATCCTTCCTCAACACATGACCAAACCATCTCAACCTGTTCCTCTTCACAGCATCAATCACAGGCTCTATTCCCATCATCTTTCGCAATTCATCATTTGTCTTCCTCTCTCTCAACGATACTCCGCACATCCGTCGAACCATTCGCATTTCCACCCTTTCCAACCTTCGTTGCTGCTCTACGTTCATTGCCCATGTCTCGCTCCCATAAATCATAACACTTCTCACACATGCAGCATACACCTTTCCCTTCAGCTTCAACGACACTCCCCTCATCATCAGCACGCCACTCAATTCCTGAAACTTCTTCCGTGCACATCTCACTCGAGCAACCGTTGCCGAGTCCGATCCACCTTCTCCATTCAGCATGTCTCCGAGGTAGCAAAATGTTTTCACACCTTCCAGCTTCACGCCGTCTCCAAGATCCAACTCAACATTTCCTCCATCTGCAGCTCCCTCTGTGCACACCTTACATTTGAATGTAGCTGCCACACTGGTTAATGACCCTCTCAGACCACTACATTTTTGATGAACCCACTCAGCGCACATTGTACACTGAATGGAGTTCACTCCGACACCCTTCCTACACACAGCACAGGGCCACTTCCCAGTTCTTTCCACCTCACCACATGCTTTACCACTTGCCATCACCTTCGTCTTTCCGATATTCACCTTCAGACCTTTTGTCTCCATACATTCCTTCCACGTGTTCATCTTTTCCTTCAGTCCATCCATACTTTCCGCAATCAACACCAGATCATCTGCATACAACAACTCCCACGGTAAACCCTCCTTTACGTTCTGAGCCAGCACCTCCATCACAGCTACAAATAATAGTGGACTTAGTACCGACCCCTGATGCACTCCCACCTTCACCTCAAACTCACCACTGTTCCCGTCCTTTGTCCTTACAGCTGTGCGCGCTCTTTTGTACATTGCCATCACTACTCTGATCAACCATTCCTCCACTCCTAACTTCCTCAATGCCCATGTCAATACTTTGCGTGGAACCCGATCGAATGCTTTCTCCAGATCAACAAACCCAAGAAACAACTTCTTCCTCTTCTCCATGTACTTCTCCTGCAACTGCCTCACAATGAAAAGTGCGTCTGTCGTTCCTCTTCCTGGCATAAATCCAAACTGCATTTCGTCGATCTTCACTTTCTTCCTTATCCTCCTCTCCAACACCCTTTCCAATACCTTCATTCCATGCTCCAATAACTTTATCGCTCGGTACGAGCCACACTCCAGAGGGTCACCTTTCCCCTTGTATAGAGGGACGAGGGTACTCAGTTCCCAATCCACTGGAATGCGGCCTTCTTTCACCACCAGATTACAGATCTCTGTCATTCTCTTCACACCCCAACTTCCTGCTGCCTTCAACACATCTCCCACAACTCCCGTCGGCCCTCCCGCTTTTCTACCCTTCATTGCTTTTATCGCTTAGGGTTAGGGTTAGGGTTAGGAAGCATCAGCGTTTTTTTTATTGCTTTTATCGCTTCCTCAACTTCCTTCTCAGTTATCTTCTCTGCCGGTCCTAAAACTGGGTTACTCTCTATGTTGCCATCCCATTCATTCTCTGTATTCAACAGCATTTCCATATATCTTTTCCATCTTCCTTTAATTCCATCTGGGTCGACAACGATTTGTCCCACTTCATCCTTCAAGCAGCTCACCCCCATCACATCACACCTCTCTTTCGCTATCTGGTTTGCAATCCTGAATACTGCTTTCTGACCCTCTTCCGAATCCAAGCGTTCTCCGAACATTTTCCTACATGCCTCCTGCGCCTTTGCTACCTCTTGCTTTGCAGCCTTCCTGGCTGCCTTATAACTTTCATGCTCTGCTGTTTCTGCTCCCGTACCCTTCGCCTTCTGCCACTCCTTGAACTTCTTCCTCTTCTCGTCAATCCTCTTTCCAACTTCATCATCCCACCACCATGTTTCCGAGTGCCTCGGTGGTCCTTTTGTCCATCCACATACCTCACCAACGGCTCCCAAAAGACTAGCTTTCATTGACATCCAACCACTTTCAAGCTCAACCACATCATCCTCGACCCTACTCAGCCTCTCTTTTAATGCCTCCCTTACTGTCACCTCTTTCAACCTCCACACCTTCATTCTCGGTTGGTACGAAGGTGTGGAGGTTGAAAGAGGTGACAGTAAGGGAGGCATTAAAAGAGAGGACGGACGACACAACGCGCTAAAACGGATTCATGGCTGCCTTGACTGCAGCTCTCAGGTGAGAATATGGTTCAAGAGGTTGTTACCTTCACTCGCGAAGCGAAAAGCAGGATTAGGCATTTGGTTACGTACATGTGGAGTGTGTGTGGCGTACTTGTGGAGTGTGTGGCGACTGTGGCGTACTTGTGGAGTGTGTGGCATACTTGTGGAGTGTGTGTGTCATACTTGTGGAGTATGTGTGGTGTACTTGTGGAGTGTGTGTGGCGTACGTGTGGCGTACTTGTGGAGTGTGTGTGGTGTACTTGTGGCGTACGTGTGGAGTGTGTGTGGACTGTGGAGTGTGGAGTGTGTGTGGCGTACTTGTGGGTCCACACGGGTCCACAGGCAGATGACACAGCCTCAGTTTCTCGCAATACCGCGAAAACGCCTCAACGGGCAATCTATGGGCATAAACTGACAGGTCCGTCTGATCAAACGACAGCTTTCCCGCCATGTTGTTTGTGCCACCCAAGATGGCGGCCGGAACCGGTTGCCATGGACGACGCTCACGCGATGCAAGGCCTCTATCGGCTGGATATTGTCATTTATTGAAACGAAGACGTTTTGTCGGGTTCGTGTGAAGCAACCAGAAGGCCTAGAGAGCTGCGGGTGGTCTCGTTAGTTAAGCCTGGATCCTATCTCGTTTGTCATGAAGTTGTATGTGTCTGTGATAATCTGGTGGACTGGGAGAAGAGATCGTGGGAGACCATCGGCCTGTTAGACCACTTGCGCATGCGGTGTTGAGTGTTGACTCGATCGACGCATTGGAATGTTTGATGGTACGGCGAGGCGTGCCCGAGAACGAAATGGCAGTCTATAATATGCTTGAAGAACTTAATGATTTTCAGAATAAATACATTTTAAATTAACTTAAGCTTGTGTTCATTATTTAGAAAAAGGCCTACCAGTCCCATTGGCTGTCTTTAATTTCTCTCTGGACGGCACCACGGCAGATGAGGAGGACCGCAAGGCATGAGGACACAAAAAACAACACCTTTATATGTGCAATCCATGCTTTTCAAAAAAAACCGCATCGCCGCATCAATTCTGGAACTTTGGTCTGACCAGAGACCAGCAAAATATATTTTTTGGCCTATCCTGGATCACCTAAATAATTATTTTGGATCTTCTCCATTCTTTGTACCCCTCTTCTCACCTGTACAACTGTCTTACCAAGTTAGTTCATTGTACTGATTTTTTTCTTTTTAATTGTTGAGACCCAGTTTAGGGTGGAATGTTAACTAGGGTAGAAAATATGATCAGTGTGGATGGGGGTGGTGAACAACCTTCTTCAAGACAAGGAGGAAAGAACAAGATTGAATAAACTGAGGAAGTTGGTTCCATAGGTGAAAGAAAAGTGGAATACAAGAGTGTGGGTGAGCAGTGAGTCAGGATTTTGGAAGTTTCACCAGAAATGGGTTATTGGCAGACTGCATGTGGTCTGTAGAAACCAGTGGGAGTCAGATGGGAGCAGTGGGAGTTAGCGGTTGGTGCGAACAGAGTACGGAAATGGCAGAGGGTGAAAGACCAGAAACGAGTAGTTAGAAGACAGAGAGATATCATGGACCTATCTACGATGTGAGAGTGACAGGTCCAGAGACTCGGCTTCATCGTAGGAAATTCCAATGTTTGAGAGCCATGTTCTCCACATCATCAAAGCGTGAAGTAGGGGAGCTAGCACCAAGCAGAGAGCAGTATTCCATCAACCTGCAGGTAGTCAGGTTCACTATGTCAATAAATTATATTTCGTTAAAAATCATGGTAGATTAGCAAACCTATACATTTTTGGAAAGGTTATAGCATAAGGAAACTAAAAATCAATGTTTACATTTGGAGAGATACCTGTATGGTGGCCATTTTGGATTTTCAAAATGGCCACTGTAAAATACATATTTTGTTCTATTTCTGCCTCTAATTACCCTAAAAACTTTAAAAAATATACTAAACCTATATTTTCAGGGACAAGGAATCCAATGAAAGTATCAAATTAGTGCTATGGGGAATGGTAAGACACGAATCAAAGGTTTTGAATTGCAAAATACTGTCTTTATATTCGCGATGTTGCATAATCAAATACATGTTATCATTTTGTACAGGCAGTTAATAACATCAAAATGTGTCACAATAATTCATATCACCAAACATACACAGGCAGTCAGCAAAATCATATATACACATGCAGTCAGTATAACTTCACATCTACACAGGCAGTCAATGACAAAATATACACAGGCAGTCAATGGCATCAAACATACACGATTACAGAATATGCCATTTAGAGTTCGTCATCACTGTCCTGTGTGTCGTATCCGACAATATAGTCCGCATCGTTTTCACAGTCCGTTCCACACAAGCAAAGGTCAGTCAAATTGATTGGCAAATCGAATTGGTCGAATGGTCGATCGAATCGAATTCGATGAATCGAATCGAATCGAATTGGTCGAATGGTCGATCGAAACGATTGGTCGAATTGGTCGAATGGAATTGGTCGATTGGTCGAATTGGTCGAATTGGTCGGAATTGGCAAATGTAAACATTGATTTTCAGATTTTCCATGTAATAACGTTTCCAAAAATGTATAGGTTTTTCCTGATCTACCATGATTTTGAACGAAAAAACATAGTGAACCTGACTAAGGTGAAGGCCTGGATTTCCCTTGGTGAGACTTTGCATGACAGAGGATGCCCAGTCTGTGACTGTGGAGGCCAACTTAGAAATGTGGTTTACCCAGGAAAGATTATGTCTCATACTTTGGCTTAAAGTTTGAGTTACTGAACGTCTTTGAAAAATTGTTGTTGTTCTTGTTGTTGTATACAAAATGAAGTGAAGATTGTTAACTCTCTGCGAGTATGACGGGGTATCTCAAACCCGTTTTGCATGTTACTGACCATGTCTGAAGCCCTGCCGCACTAACGTAGGGTTAAGCAAGTACATGGGATTGTTTGCCAGATGGTTCTTTTGGCGTGAGATTTGCATGTCAGTATTGAAAGACATATTCCAAGTGTTTGACCACCTTGTGATTCTATCTAAGTCTGAAGAGGGGGGTGGGAGGAGGAAGAGGATGTAGCCTGCTTATCTATCTGAAGGATGAGGGATGTCACGAAGGGTGGAATCATCAGCAAATAGAATAGTTTCAGACATGGATGAAGCACTGGAACTATTGCACTGTATTTGCTCCTCCATTGGAACAAATGCATCTGGCTCTAAGTTACCATGAAGAAAGTTATTTGAAGTAAAATATATCGAGGTAAGTACAAAAGCACATGCTCCCATTCCTGTTATTTGTGCATCCTCTCATGTCATTGTTGGCTCGACGATTGGCTCAGATGTGATTTTGCCTTGCAGGAGAACTTTGTTTGAAGTTGTTTTTTCTGGAGGAGGCTGCTGAGGTGTATAGAGGCCTATTGGAGAGGAATCCAGACAACACAATTTACTATCGTGGCCTGGAATCTGCTCTCAAACCAGGTCAGCACTTTCCATTTAGATTTCCCACTGCCCCCATGTCTCATTTTCGGGTGGAGGGTGGAGTGGCCGGTATAAGTATACCCCATAATCACATTTTCGTGGGCGGAGGTATATATGCCCAAAATCATCCCCCCCACCTGCACCCCCCTCCCCACACACTCTCCCACCCCTATTTTGCGGGTGTTGCGTTCCTCGACTCCAGCCCAAAACTCAAATCCGCAGATTCTGAACCTGTTGTAACATGTTAAAATAGGGTTATGTTCCATCCCCTCCATTATTTCCCCGATCAACCCCCATCTGAAGCTCGACCCGGCACCAAGCTGAGTTCCCAATAAAATTTCATGCCCTTTTTGTGCTTTTACTGGAATGTGTTGGCTAAACAATAGCTGTAGTACAGTAGAAATAAAATAATTAAATTTAAAAATAATATGAGGTGGTGGTGTGAGGGTGAGGTGGCGTGTGGTGAGAGTGGGTCTTCATTTTGTTTTTCTGGTACACTGAATCACTTTAATTGAGGGGGCTTTTAGAGATGGGTACCCGGGAAAATAAATTTTTAATTGTCCAAATAAATATGGGTTTAGCAGACTTGGAGGTGGTGTGAGGCATGGCTGGTGACAACATCAATGATGTCATTTGTTAGACTATGATTTTGCATCATGATACCCAAAGTGTATGTAAGCTCAAAACTGCTGAGAGCTAAACCTCACTCAAAAAATACCATGTGATTGAGGTTTGCTCACCCAAGTCGACCTAATATGCACTGTACTATAATTACCTTGTGTAAATTGTATATCTGTGTACTATAATTATTTAGTGTAAATTATATGTGTGTACTATAATTAGTTAGTGTAAATTGTATTTGTGTACTATAATTACTTTGTGTTGATTGTTTATCTGTGTATTATAATTAATGACTGTAAATTATATTGTTACATTGGTGGGGGTAGGTTATGAAATACCTTGGTGAAGTCAGGATTGTGTAAATTAGCATGGACCGTGTTACGAGAAGATGAAGCCCACCTCGATGTAACTAATTATGGAATCTGTATAGAATAAGATCGTATTTGTGTCTCCATACGAGGGGTGGAGCTATGCTAATTCGGTAGGGCTAAAGGATAATTCCTAGCGTGTAATTGCCCCTGTGATTTTTCCCTTCTGTTTCATTTCATCAAAATTCGGCCAGCCAAGTAATCGGCCCCATTGTTAGGCCACATAAAAATTAAAAGTTGTTGAGCGTTCTTTTTTCTCAAAAGTTCAGGTAGGGAGGGAGGTTTTTATTTTTATTTTTTATATTTTTTTCCTACTTTCCATTGAGTTTTGTTGACATGGAAAAATATGAAATAAAGACTCCTTTCTCCTCAAAATGATTTTATTTCTTCATTCATCTCACAGATTTACAAACATTGCCCAAATCTCTATGAAACACAGTGTTTGTGTGATTTTGGATGATGTTGAATGTCCTAGCTAACCCCCGCTAATGTCCTGGCTAACCCCCGCTCTAGCAGGGAAAATGGCCTTTAAAATGCATGTTGTTGTGTGTGTTGTTGAATGTCCTAGCTGAGCTTGGTAGTGAAAGGGCAAGACACCTGTACATGTATATCCACCATGACATCGGAAAAACAGATAAACACCATGCCCTTGGCACCTTGAAACTATTGAGCATGTTGAACAAGATTTCTGCCACGCTTTGGTACTGGCTTTGCAGTACAAATGTTACATTGAGGGTATTGCCCTGCCTTTTCAACCAAATTCTACTCAGTACCACAGTGGATGCAGAGCATTTCATAGCCAGCAGAGTAGTACGCTAGTTCTATAGGGGAAGCACAGTTCAGATTGGCACGAACATAAAGATCAGCGAGTCTGGTGTCCTGTTCAGGATCGTCATCACCATTGTTGTTGATCTCCGTGAACACACTTCCACAGCTGTAGAGAATGGTGTCCATAGCAGCTTCAGCTTCATTCCGTTTCTGTAGCTTGACCTTCCGTGCTGCATAGACCAGTCTCCACTTGCCACAGTCATTGCATTGTAGAGTGATCCCGGAGTTCTTTGCCTGTTGTGCACTGGGGTTGAATGGACATCCGTGGCCTTTTTCTGGAGCTGCATTCTTGGATGGAAGATACTGTTCAGTAGTAGCAACCTGGAAGAGAATTACTTCGTTTTGAATTACAGCATATGCCAAGCTCTACGAAAGCTCTGGAAGAGAGAACATTTTATATCTAGATATCAATATATTGTCCTTGTGTGGGGATCCTTTCAGAGGCCTACTTCTGGGTAAATAAATTGCCCTCGGTATCCAAATGATGTACACACCTTTCCATACAAGTCTTCAAATGCCTTGTAACTACTGCCATCACCAGGGACAGGGTCTGGCAAGTGGTGCAACTGATTGAAGATCTCTAGAGGGCTCCTTGGAGGACCACACACATGACAGTCTGGTGCTGTACACTTCAGTATCGAGAACATATACTGCCGAACACAACAGTGAGTCTCCAGGAACTGACTGAGCTGGGGGTGTTGCTTCAAGTGTTGTTTGGTGCGTACATCCTGAGTAAGGGATTCATCTGCCTGCAAAATATAAAATGAGATGCACATTTTTAATACTGTTGCACATGATATTCAATTAAAAGCCCTTTTAGAAATATGGCATTTGAAACATTCTATACCTTAAGAACATTTTCCCAGAGTTGAGTTGTCTCTTCCTCAGTAACTGCCTCCTGTGTCTCGAATGGATGCTCTTTCAACCTCAGTCTGCGTATCACAGATGCAAGAAGATCTTTCAGTGGCTGAACACACTGGATGACTTCATCTTTAAGCTCCGGGGTCTTCTTAGCCTGTTCTCTGATAGATTTCAGCGAGCTGCACTTTTTCAGTTCAGCCTCATGAGGAACTTCTTCGCGCATGCAGCCAACGCCTTGAAATCCAATGTTCAGTATACTCGTAATGCGCTCCACTGGATTCTTCCAGCTGTGCTGTGGTGGTGTCCGTATCGCACATATGAAATCAAAGTCCATATCAATGAAGAGAGCAAGGAGTGACAGCTGAACAGACAAATATGTGAGGTGATGGTCGGGGCCTCCATCGGTATATAGCAGTAGAACAGGCTTCACTTGGCCAAGTGTTTTCAAAAGTGCCTGCAATTCAGTCATGTAGCGTATGGCCGAGGAAGGCTGAAATGCATTCTTCTTGAGAATGACAAAAACCCTTCCCCTATGGAATGTTTCCTCAATAGTCTCTGGTATATCGATCAAGAGTGCGACGCTAGGAGAGAGACTCAACCGAGTAAAGTCATGGTCACTCACAGCCAGCGTTTTCCCCATAGAGACAAGAACTTCTTTTCCACGTTCAACAGAAGCAACTGGGCAGTTTGGCTCCCCAACTTTGACAGTATGCTTGTCATCCATACTCACAAAACAAGCATAGTCTCTGAATTTGATTGAGAATTCCTTTTCATAACGAAAAAGTGCGGAGGCATAGTGGGCATCAACGTGATTGGAGCGAAACTGTCGTGCTTGAATCATATACTTTATTTTAAGCTTCCCAGTGTATCGACTAGCAGTCTTTGCGCAGGGCCTCCTCGGCCAAAACTGTATCCTTAGCCACTGAATGCTTGGGATTGGGGTTCCCTCAGGACATCTATTGGACACTTCTCGGTGTAAGTCCGGAACACTCAATGCAGTGGCCAAGTGTGTGATGGTATCTTCACCAGTTACATTGTCATGCCTTCGGTCATCAACTGCAGTTTCAACAGCACTATTGATGTATCTTTGGCACTGATCCAAAAACACACCAAACTGCTCGGGGCGTCCACTGTTGTTGCTTCTCAAATCCCAGATGATATCAGGATCTTCCTCATCCAGAAGACGCTGAATCCTTTTGTCTACTTCAGCTTGGCTACGCGTGTCTGCAGCTGAGCTGTCTCCAGTAAGCCTATGGTATGCTTCTCGAAGAAATGCTGCCTTCACATTAATTGGCTTAATACCAAAACACTGAACGAATTCTCTTCGCATAGCCCTGGAGTGATACGTTGGAAAGTCCTTGGCCAGATCCTTTGAAATGCCACTAGCTCTGTTCAAAATGTCCTCAGTGTCACTAAATTCAGAGACTTTCCACATGAAATGAAGGTGAGTTGGACCAGAGCCTGAATGAGTATAGAGAACTGCTCTACATGGTACTTTCATTTCTGCAATATACTCATGGCGGCGGCGACGATCTGTAGGTCCCAAGTCATTTAGGCAAATCGGTTTGTTTTCCTCAGATATCAGAAGAAGATCATGAACTGGTTTGTATCTGGCAGCAAGAGTAGGCACGATGACTGGGGACCTCGGCAGCAACCTGTAATTGTCATTCTCCTTTGGACAGACAGACATGAATCTGAGATGGTCTTCCCTCACCTGCGAGAGATACATATTTATTTTTAAAAGCAGTCATGTTGCTATGCTATCACCAACAGTGACTAAAGTAACAGAACCCACATCAAACCAATCACTAAGTGACTTGTCCAAGAACCCACATCAAACCATTTACTATACCTGGGTACTGGGTACTACAATAGCTTGTTTTCCTGGTATTGTTTAGTTAAAACTACAGCAGCGCCATCTACAAAACTGAATTCACCAAACGATATAAATTTATTCTGCCTATACATGCTTCCTAAAAAACAATGCCACCTATTGGCAGTAGTTCCTTGTGACGTCATTTAAGGATCACTAAGCATTGCCTACTTGGTGACAGTGGCGGCGCTTCAAACTGACTCAAACTTGGCCTAAATGTGCAATTTACACATTAATATTTAGTGACAGACTGGCTCATTCATTCTCTACAAAATATTATGTTTTATTTTAGTGTAACCAGGGTAACTGGACCATAATACGCCCTACCACAGTGGGAGTGACTTAGTCCAAATCAGCTGATCTAGCCTAGTCCCTAAACTGATAAACATTTCAATTATCAGTGCTGTTTTAACGGTATTAAATGAGCAATATCAAAATTTATAGTGAAATAAATATACTTTTTATCACCTTCATCTCTAGTATATCAAGTATAAAACAGATCTTCCAACATACAGCTGACATTGCTGATGCATTGTAAACAATCATAATGTTGCATGTCTTGTCCTTTCTGTTAGTTCCAAACTCGATATTAATAGAGGGCAGCACAATTTAATATAGGAAGCATGTATACTCACTCGTTTTGTATGTTCCAACTGGTAGGCACTGTACTTGCGTAGACTTCCAGCGAACGAGAGTATAGCTGCATGAACGGTCTTCCAAGAGTCTTTCTTCAAGTACGAAGACATGGCCAAATTGAAAAGTATATCGCTATGTGATTTAACTTCTTCTTGTCGGAGGAACGATGAATCAATTTTCCTCTTCTTCTGTAGTTCTGGCATTCTGTAGTTGCTGAACTGTTCAAAGGAAATTGGGATGGCGCAACCACGTTGCTTCAAAGTGTCATGGTTTCTGTCAACATACCAGAGACTCTCGGCCAGGGTATTGACAAAGGACAATCCAAGGGAGCTGACACTGTCGGCACTCCAACCCAACTTATTGCTTTGAAGCCACTGGATAATGTCATTCTTCAAGTTGTTCTTCTGTGGCAGCTGAGTGAGCGGGAATATAGGTGGCAGGCAAGTACAAGAAGCATCATCACGGGCAGCATTCATGAGGACACTAAAAACAGTTGGTCGACTATCGGGTTCCATCCTGTGATCCGTGGCCGTGTCTGCAGCCAACACAAATTTGAGAAATGAGCCAAGAGTCTTTGTCACATCAGAAACTGTGCAAGCTGGTGAAACTTTTGTCATGTCAGTTTTACTGGGGCCGGCGAATACTTTGACAAAAGTACTGCGTGTATAGTCAGGCAATGGCTCCCTAACCCCATCATACTTGCCGTCTGAGAACTCTGCATAGAAGTCCGAGATTGTAACATCCAACTCGATATTGCACGCAAACCAGTCCTTCACCGTCTTGGAAGAGCCCTCACGGGCTATTAATGCAATCACAATAGGCATTTCAAGCCGATTCTAGCACGAATCAATACAGATTTCAGCGGGAAAAATCTCACACAATAGCCGCCATGAATGGCCAACGTAAAATGGGTGAAGTTGCCCGAGGCACTTGCGATGCTCTGCGCAGCACGCACTGCGCATGCGGTGCAGAACGGCGCCAAATTTGAATGTGAAAATATCGTTTTTTATGATTTTTTTCAAAATTAAAAATTAAAAAAAGTTTCGGGTCGGGTGTGTTTCGTAGGGTCGGGCGGGGACGATCAACAACTCTTTTTTTTATCTGGCCTTACAACAATGGCCATTAAACCGACTGCTGAAAGCACCCAGCATATTCCATCGGGCAAGTAAACCCCGCCCCACGACCGCCGACGTCATCCGAACATTCCCGAATGGCGGCTAGACTCCGCCTTGAGGACTAATAATGGAGAAACCACGCCCCGAGCTTCGTGACTGGTTAAGGAGCCTAGTGATGATGTAATGGGATGTCATGATTGGTCGGGGAGTCAGCGAGGGACAAAGGAGGATGCATCCTTCCCCCTCTTTCATCCTTCCCTCTCTCTCTGGTCCTGGTGTGCGTGGCGAGCAGTAGCATTTTCCTCTCTCTCTCAAACTGGCAGTCGGACCAGGCAGTCACATTTTCCTCTCTCTCTCGAACTGCCAGTCGGACTAGACAGTCACATATTCCCCTCTCTCTCGAACTGCCAGTCGGACCAGGCAGTCGTATTTTCCTCTCTCTCTCTCGAACTGGCAGTCGGACCAGGCAGTCACATTTTTCTCTCTCGAACTGGCAGTCGGACCAGGCAGACACATCTCTCTCTCTCTCTCTCTCTCTCTCTCTCTCTCTCTCTCTCTCTCTCTCTCTCTCTCTGTCTCTGTCTCTGTCTCTGTCTCTCTCTCGTCGTTGGTGAGTCATGCATGGGTGTAGCATCATGGTGGCTGTGCCTGTTGAGCTGTGAGTTCTCTGTCGTGTTGGTTGGTTTTCCTATCCCCCATTTCCCTCCCTTGTGTCCTTGTTTATGCTTGTAAAGTTTCCCCTGTGGGTCCTTTCATTGTTGAGACAAGAGAGAGGGAGAGAGAGCACACGGTAGGTGGTGTTCGGTTGCCTTTTTTTCGAACCTCCGGGTTTGAGGCCTGGCCTCTATTTTGCCGTGTTTTCCTAGTCCAGGCAGCGGTGTTTCGCTCCTCGAAACGGTTCTTGGACCACATCCATTAGTTTTGGTTTTACCTCCACTTGCCGGTGGTGCTTGTGGTTGGTATCGTTTTGTTGATTTCTCATCTTGTATTTATTTAATTTACGTTCGCTATGGCAAACGATTGTTTGAGGAATAGAATGTACGAGTCGCTCACTCGCAAGCATGGGCTGGTGTGCGATCCTCCAAGTGAGGTAAAGATGGAGCAAGTGCTTCTAGCAATCGGAAAAAGCGTCGGCTCACATAATATCCGTGCAGCCTCTCGAATGAACAAGAAGGTGGTTGTGTTTGTATCGGAGGTGCACATGGTGAACTCCGTTGTGGAGCAAGGCCTTCTCATAGAACCCGACCTGTTTCTCGTGGTTTCCCCATTAGATACACCTGCGGTGAGGGTCAATGTGTCTAATGTCCCTCCCTTTGTTAAAGGTGAGGACGTGTGTGCTCAATAGAGCAAGTTCGGTACGATCCTATCAAAAGTGACAATGGTGCCGATACACTCGGCAAGGGGTGAATTTCGACACGTGATGACTTTTAAAAGGGTCGTTTACATGATATTGCCCGAAAATGTGCAAAAGCTCAATGTAGTTTTGCATGCAAAGATTAATGGCCATACTTATAGAATGTATGCCTCCACGGACGTCATGGCATGCTATGGGTGTGGAGCTTACAGACACATAAAGAGTTCCTGTCCCGGTTTGGTGAAATCATTAGAAAATCGAGACCAGGTGATTGCAGATTCTCCTCCCTCCCCACCTAATGGGGCGGATGATATCGTAGACTCCTCCCCACGACCTTATGGTGATCGGGAAACAGTTGACTCCTCCCCCTCACCTACTGAGATACGTGGAATGGTAGACCCCTCGCCACAACCAATGGGTGAACAGGAAACAGTAGACCACTCCTCCCTACCTGCTGGTGTGACAAAAGTGGTTGATCCCTTTCCTACTGTACAGGACTGTATGGATGACAATATGGAAGGGTTCGTAACAGTTGCTCGTAAAAAAGGACATAAACGGTCATGTCCCGTCGTGAAGGATGCAAGCGCAGTACAACTACAAAGTAAGGTACTTGTTGTGTCAAATGTGTCGCCGAGCTTGCAAGATGGAGCTGGTGTCGAGAATCCCTGTTTGGGATTGCAAACTGAACCGGAACCAGGTTTAAATCTAAGCAATTCGTTTGCACCACTTGCCGAACTGTTTGAGGGTTCTGAGTGTGATATAGACATCGAGAATCCTCGTGCATCTCAGGAGGACACAAGTGGTGATATTGATAAACCTGATGTCTTACATGACATTAATGTAATGGTCACAAAGGTGGGCGCAGGGATGACCAGGTGTAATGATAAAACAGATAAGTCAGACAGCCCCTCAGAAGAAACCTGTAAGCCTACACGTTTCAAACAAAATAAAAGGGATGATAAGAAGGAAGCTGCATGTGACGATGAGCAGCTAAACATGAATGAAAACGATATCCATGTTTCTGATCCTGGGGAGATTTGTGCCTCAGAAATAAGTTTGCATCAGGAAGAGAATGACAAAGATGATGCGTTTGATTTTGATGAACCCTACTCTACCCCGTCAGGTAGTGGGTTTTGTGCCCAAG
This sequence comes from Myxine glutinosa, assembly GCF_964187855.1. Taxonomy (NCBI): domain Eukaryota; kingdom Metazoa; phylum Chordata; class Myxini; order Myxiniformes; family Myxinidae; genus Myxine; species Myxine glutinosa. The sequence continues at coordinate 2,074,465 of NC_136261.1, read as the reverse complement.
AGGATGAGTATGGGGACACTGTAGTTACAGAACCCAAACCTACATGCTTTTCTAAAAACTACTAGAAACATGATTCGTGAACCCCAGCAAGTTGGGATCTCAGAACCTCAATTTCAGCGGTTGAGGAAGTGTGCCACTAAGGCAGGAAAAGAACTCCAAGAGGAGGAAAATTAATAAAGAATAAATGAAGGTAACGTCTCTCAACATAAATGGAGGACGCAGCTGTATGCGGCGTCTGGAGGTGTTACAACTATTTGAGAAAGAAAAGATTGATATTTTCATGTTACAAGAGACACACATCAACCAATCTTGTGAAGACGAGTGGCGCAGAATGTTTAAAGGGTGCCATGTTTTCTCCAGTGCGGTTGAAGAAGCTAAAGCGGGTTGGCAATAATCTTGCATCCTCGCCTTCAACCATCTGAGATTCACTATAGAGAGATTTGTAAGGGTTTCTTGATGGTGGTGGATTTTATTAGCAGCAATCAAAAGGTTAGCATTATTAATGTGTATTGCACCAGTGATAGCGCTGAAAGGGCTATATTTCTTCCAAAATTAGCGGATTGTTTAAGCACTGTTGATTTGACTTGTTTAATTTGTATGGGGGGAGACTATAATTGCACACTCAATCCTCGACTGGACAGGAACACTCCTGAGCCACATCCACCCAGTGCAAAGTCCTTGGCACAACTTGTGAAAAAATCCAAACTTAGAGATGTATGGCGATTACAAAATCCAAACACCCGTCAATATACATGGGTGTGCTGTGCAAAAAAACCAGTTAACCATGGGTCGACTGGACAGATTGTACGTGAACCAAGGAATGGTGAATCTGGTTAAGAGAACATGTATAACTCCATCTGGCTTTTCTGATCACCATATGATTGCAATGGATTGTATGTTACCCTATTATTGCTGTAAGAGTGTACACTGGAATTTCAATGTGAAATTGTTACAAGATGAACATTTTAAAAATGCCTTCAGACTGGTATGGGAAGGATTAGAAAAGAAAAAGTGTTCTTATGTCAATATGCGACAGTGGTGGGACTGTACCAAGTCACAAATTCGGATTTTCTGCCAACAATATTGCTCGTATGCCACCAGTAATACATCTGGGTTGATAAGTGCTCTAAAAGCAGATGTACTTAAATATGAACAAGAAGCTGGAACATCTTTGGGAAGTGACCAATATCAGCAGCTGATAGAAAAAAAGACCCTGCTGGCCGAACTGGTCAAAGAGCGTGCGGCGGGAGCAATGATTCACCTGCGGATGAGCATAATACACCTAGAGACTCCAAACAAAGATTTCTTCAAAATGCAGAAGGCTGCCAACACTTCTCGGCAGATGCAGAGTCTACGCTCTTCCGACGGTGTTCTGACTTGCCAGAGTGACATTAAACATTCACTGCAAGAGTTTTACTCAAACTTGTTTACTCCAAGAACGGTGGATAAAACGATGGCAAATGAGATGATTGAACTTCTCCCATCTCTTTCTGAAGAGCAGCAACTCCAACTGGAATGTGACATTTCTCTGGAGGAGCTCACAACAGCAGTGAAACGACTCGAAGACGGCAAGGCCCCCAGAATTGACAGACTTCCTGCTGAATTTTACAAAGTTTTTTGGAATGTTCTGAGTCCTGCTTTAATTGAGATTTTTCACGAGAGCCTAAATCAGGGGGAATTGCCCCTGAGCTGCAGAAGAGCTGTCTTATGTCTTCTTCCCAAGAAAGGGGATTTGCAGCAGATTACAAACTGGCGGCCTGTGTCATTGTTAAATACTGACTATAAGATTGTGTCAAAAATGCTTGCAATGCATCTTAAAAAGGTCATCTCGTTCTGAGTTGGGAATGACCAAATGTATTGCATACCTTAACGATCCATGTATGACAGTATTTTCTTGGTTCGAGACTTGATTACTATCGGTCAAACTGCGTCGCACGCTTTTGGGTTATTACTCCTTGATCAGGAGAAAGCTTTTGACAGTGTGGATCACTCATTTTTGTTTGCAGTTCTTACTAAAGCAGGATTTGGAGAAAAATTCATTTCTTGCATAAAACTTTTATACAACAATGTATCATGCCTGCTAAAAGTAAATAACAGTCTGTGTCCTCCTTTCCCCTTTCAGCGTGGCATCCATCAGGGCTGTCCACTGTCAGGCATGTTGTACACACTGTCCATCGAACCCTTACTGGCTCTCCTTCGTACCACCTTATCTGGTTTGTCCTTGTCAAACAATTCCAAAATTGTTACGTCAGCATATGCAGACCTGTGTGTTGTGGTTAAAAACCAGGAAGATGTTTTTGAGCTATCCTGGTGTTTTGCCAAATTTGAACTTGCTTCATCAGCAAGAGTAAATTGGAACAAGAGTGTAGCTCTTTCTCTGTACCCAGATACCCTATCTGGGTCACAGGCTTCACATATGGTTCCCCCAACTCTTCCGGGAGGAATGTTATGGAAAACGGATGGGTTTAAATACTTAGGCATCCATTTGGGAACTACAAGCTATATGAAGAAAAACTGGGATGGTTTCCTAGATAACATTAAGCAGAAACTATCAAAGTGGAAAGGGATGCTCCATATCTTGTCACTTAAGGCACGGGTAACGATAATAAACAACCTGGTGCTTCCAATCATATGGCATAAGATCATAGCACTCCAGCCTCTTCAAGCTCTGATCACCAACATTCAGAGGGGTCTAGTTGACTTCTTCTGGGGAGGCCACCACTGGCTTAAGCCAGATGTGTTGTGCAGACCACGTAATTCAGGTGGTCAAAACCTGGTGCACATCCCTAGTCGAATAATGGCTTTTCGGCTAATGACAATAAAACGTCTGCTGTACAGCGAGGTTGTGCCCTGGCGTCCTCTCACGAATACCTTGCTCAGGCAAGTAGGTGGAATGGACGATGACTGGGAACCTTTCCTTATGGACTTGAAGCAGGTCGATAGAGCTCGGCTCCCTGCATTTCATCGGTCTCTCCTGAATGCCTGGCAAGCTCTAGGAGTGCAGCGGTTGGAGATCTCTTGTGATCCCAGGAGGTTTGTGCATGAGCCATTGTTCCAAAACTCATTATTCGCTGAAGTATCTACCAGCCGAGCTTTTATGGAACATTTTACGAACAATGGGATTAATAAAGTGCGAGATCTTATGGAGCTATCCTTGAAGCGATGGTTGTCTGCCAGCGCTGTTTCTGGAAAAATTGGCCTGCGTTCAATTAGAATAGTGAGCAGGGTCATAAAGATTGTATCCCAGACTTTTAAAGATTTAAATATTGGGTGGAATGGGGTAAATGAAGAAGTAGATTTTCGTTTAACCTTCCCTGAACTCTCAGTCACTGCCCAGGAACAACATGGTGTGTCTTCTTCTAACAGCGAAGAATCCGGTGTGTTCCACATCATGGGAAAAAGGGCAATGTATAGAATTTGTCTGGAGGTGTGCTCACCTGGTTGTGCAGCACCCTTAAGGAACAAGTGGAAAGAGTTTTTACCTGCAGGAGCATTTCTCACTCCAAATTGGGATGAAATGTACAGGTGTCCGACTGTCGGACGTACAGGAGACCTAAATTGGAGACTGGTCCATCACGCCCTGGCCACACAGGTGTTAGTTCAGAAGTTTAACCCTGCTGTGTCTAATTTATGTCCTTTTTGTGGTAATGTTGAGCATTTGTATCATGCGTTTATTGAGTGCAAGAGATTGTCATCTCTGTTTCTGTATCTGAGCCGAATCTTTTGTAAATTCAAAATTGTTTTTTCTGTTACAATCTTTGTTTACGGACTTGCATGTAATACAAGGAAAAACTCTGTGATTTTGCTTTTGAATTTTTTGCTTGGAATTGCTAAGCTTGCAATTTATAAAACCAGAAAAGCCAGATTAGGTAGTGGAAAAAATGAAAATGCACTTTTTTGTTTCATAGGGATGGTGTCAGCACGTATGAAGCTCGAACATGCTTATCATGTAAACATGGGGAACCTTCTTGTGTTTGAACAGTTATGGGGCATGGGGGGGTGTTTTGTGCAAATGCATTGGAAATGAGGTTGTGATTTGTATGTAAAGTGGAGTTGGAATACTTTGGTTTTATACTTTTATAATAAAAGGACACAAAAGTCAAAGTGTCTCTCTCTCTCTCTCGCTCTCTCTCTCTCTCTCTCGCTCTCTCTCTCTCTCGAACTGGCAGTCGGACCAGGCAGTCACATTTTCCTCTCTCTCTCTCAAACTGGCAGTCGGACCAGGCAGTCACATTTTCCTCTCTCTCTCTCGAACTGGCAGTCACATTTTCCTCTCTCTCTCTCTCTCTCTCTCTCGCTCTCTCTCTCTCTCTCTCTCTCTCTCTCGAACTGGCAGTCGGACCAGGCAGTCGCATTTTCCTCTCTCTCGAACTGGCAGTCGGACCAGGCCGTCACATTTTCTTCTCTCTCTCGTACTGGCAGTCGGACCAGGCAGTCACATTTTCCTCTCTCTCTCGAACTGCCAGTCGGACCAGGCAGTCGCATTTTCCTCTTTGTCTCTCTGTCTCTCTGTCATGGTCACGTGAGAGAACGGCTGCGCTTCGTGCCGTGCCCTTTGCTGGAGTGAGTTCGGAGCTGTGGTGGAATGTGGAAAGATGGTGCAGACTGAGGGAGGCGCTCTTGTCTGCTTTCCTCACACCGGCGGCTGGCTGTGGGTGCGACTTCGCGCCAACGCGTGCTTTTCCGTGCGGTGACACGAGACCCGTTCGATGACCACCAGGCTTTCGAGGGCTGTTTGGGGACGCCAGGCTGAGTACCAGCCAACGCACCACACAAACACATTTTCTTTTATTTGTCTTCCCTTGTCGTGTCTCTGTGTCCGTTGGAGGGTCCCTCAGTGAGAATTTAGTTTTACCTCACTACTTATTTCATTTTTATTGTCCTGAATTCTTCATTTTATTAAATCCTTTAATTGTTGAATTTCAATTTCTTGTATTGTGAATTTTGCTATCTCATATTTGTGTTTGTGGGTCGAGTAATAAACCCTGTGGCGGCCGTCCGATTAGATAAGGCTTCGGGCCTTTCCCGCGCGCACCAAAGACAATGCCGCCAAGTTTCGAAATACGCCTCGGAGTTTAAACGTGCGGCTTTCTGTCACCCAGGGGTCTTGACACCGGGGACACAACCATATGTATGTTCTATAATTACTTAGGGTAAATTGTATGTGTGTATTATAATTAATTCGTGTGAATTGTATGTGTGGGTTCTATTTTCATCAGTGTAAATTATGGGTGTGTACTACAATTAATTTGTGTAAATTGTAAATCTTTGTATAATAATTAATTTGTGTCAATTTTATACGTATGTTTGATACAACAACAACAACAACATGCATTTTAAAGGCCATTTTCCCTACTAGAGCGGGGGTTGGCCTTGCGGTCCCCATGACGATCTTTTCCATTTTGCCCTATTTTCTGCATCTCTCCTTGTTAACCCCCTTGCCCGCATTTCTTCTTCCACCATCTTTAGCCAAGTCTTTCTCGGTCTTCCCCGTCCTCTACTTCCTTCTACTTTCATTTCCATCACTCTTCTCAACCAGTCACTTTCATCCTTCCTCAACACATGACCAAACCATCTCAACCTGTTCCTCTTCACAGCATCAATCACAGGCTCTATTCCCATCATCTTTCGCAATTCATCATTTGTCTTCCTCTCTCTCAACGATACTCCGCACATCCGTCGAACCATTCGCATTTCCAGCCTTTCCAACCTTCGTTGCTGCTCTACGTTCATTACCCATGGCTCGCTCCCATAAATCATAACACTTCTCACACATGCAGCATACACCTTTCCCTTCAGCTTCAACGACACTCCCCTCATCATCAGCACGCCACTCAGTTCCCGAAACTTCTTCCATGCACATCTCACTCGAGCAACCGTTGCTGAGTCTGATCCACCTTCTCCATTCAGCATGTCTCCGAGGTAGCAAATGCTTTCACACCTTCCAGCTTCATGCCGTCTCCAAGATCCAACTCAACATTTCCTCCATCTGCAGCTCCCTCTGTGCACACCTTACATTTGAATGTAGCTGCCACACTGGTTAATGACCCTCTCAGACCACTACATTTTTGATGAACCCACTCAGCGCACATTGTACATTGAATGGAGTTCACTCCGACACCCTTCCTACACACAGCACAGGGCCACTTCCCAGTTCTTTCCACCTGCCCACATGCTTTACCACTTGCCATCACCTTCGTCTTTCCGATATTCACCTTCAGACCTTTTGTCTCCATACATTCCTTCCACTTGTTCATCTTTTCCTTCAGTCTATCCATACTTTCCGCAATCAACACCAGATCATCTGCATACAACAACTCCCACGGTAAACCCTCCTTTACGTTCTGAGCCAGCACCTCCATCACAGCTACAAATAGTAGTGGACTTAGTACCGACCCCTGATGCACTCCCACCTTCACCTCAAACTCACCACTGTTCCCGTCCTTCGTCCTTACAGCTGTGCGCGCTCTTTTGTACATTGCCATCACTACTCTGATCAACCATTCTTCCACTCCTAACTTCCTCAATGCCCATGTCAATATTTTGCGTGGAACCCTATCGAATGCTTTCTCCAGATCAACAAACCCAAGAAACAACTTCTCCCTCTTCTGCATGTACTTCTCCTGCAACTGCCTCACAATGAAAAGCGCGTCTGTCGTTCCTCTTCCTGGCATAAATCCAAACTGCATTTCGTCGATCTTCACTTTCTTCCTTATCCTCCTCTCCAACACCCTTTCCAATACCTTCATTCCATGCTCCAATAACTTTATCGCTCGGTACGAGCCACACTCCAGAGGGTCACCTTTCCCCTTGTATAGAGGGACGAGGGTACTCAGTTCCCAATCCACTGGAATGGGGCGTTCTTTCACCACCAGATTACAGATCTCTGTCATTCTCTTCACACCCCAACTTCCTGCTGCCTTCAACATATCTCCCACAACTCCCGTCGGCCCTCCCGCTTTTCTACCCTTAATTGCTTTTATCGCTTCCTCAACTTCCTTCTCAGTTATCTTCTCTGCCGGTCCCAAAACTGGGTTACTCTCTATGTTGCCATCCCATTCATTCTCTGTATTCAACAGCATTTCCATATATCTTTTCCATCTTCCTTTAATTCAATCCGGGTCGACAACGATTTGTCCCACTTCATCCTTCAAGCAACTCACCCCCATCACATCACACCTCTCTTTCGCTATCTGCTTTGCAATCCTGAATACTGCTTTCTGACTCTCTTCCGAATCCAAGCATTCTCCAAACATTTTCCGACATGCCTCCTGCGCCTTTGCTACCTCTTTCTTTGCAGCCTTCCTGGCTGCCTTATAACTTTCATGCTCTGCTGTTTCTGCTCCCGTACCCTTCGCCTTCTGCCACTCCTTGAACTTCTTCCTCTTCTCGTCAATCCTCTTTCCAACTTCATCATCCCACCACCATGTTTCCGAGTGCCTCGGTGGTCCTTTTGTCCATCCACATACTTCACCAACGGCTCCCAACAGACAAGCTTTCATTGACATCCAACCACTTTCAATCTCAACCACATCATCCTCGACCCTACTCAGCCTCTCTTTTAATGCCTCCCTTACTGTCACCTCTTTCAACCTCCACAACTTCATTCTCGGTTGGTACTTCACCCGCCGAGCTCTCCTCGCACCTTTCACCCTTATGTCGCAGACAACCAAGTGGTGCTGTCAAACGGCCTCCTCCCCGGGATCACCTTTGTGTCCCGGAGGTGCCCCCTATCTCGCCTACGCACCATCAGGTAGTCAACGGTTGTCGTCGACCCACCTGACGTGTATGTAACAAGCTTATTATCTTTCTGGAACTGAGTATTACAAATCAACAAATCAGCTCCATCAGCAAACTCCAAAATCCTTTCACCTTCTCCATTTCTCACACCATATCCGTAACCCCCATGAACTCCGTCAAAACCATCCATACTCCTTCCCACATGTCCATTTAGGTCTCCTCCTACAACAACAACTTCCTCAACTTTCACGTTTTCCATCAGCTTCTCTATTGCACACCAGAACTTGTCCTTCTCTTCATCGCTCCGACCAACCTGCGGAGCATATCCCGAGATGATGTTCACCAAGAGCTTTCCAATCATCATTTTCACCATCATCAACCTATCACTCACTCTAGTCACACTCACCACACTGTCTACAAACTCCTCAGAAAACAGGACACCAACACCATGCACGCCCTCCAGGCACCCTTGCCACATAAACTTAATTAGAAGAGGGGATGTTTGATAATTAGTGCAAATTGTATATGTCTACTGTAATTAATTAGTGTAAGTTGTATGTACGTGTGTGTGTGTTTGATCATCAATTAGTGTAAATTGTATGTGTGTTTGATAATTCATTAGTGTAAAATGTATATGTCGACTATAATTTATTAGTGGTGCTTTGTACACTTGGTGGAGGCTCGTGTAAGGGCTAACACATTAAACACACAATAAAGGGAGCAGAAGACAAGAGAAGGAGAGAGATTGGAAGCACATCAGTCGAGAACAGGGACAACGGGAGATCTGTGGAAGGGAGAGGGATTGGCCAGGGTTAACGGGATAAACCAGATGGACACTACAGGGCTGCTTCAGGAAAACAATCAGGGATTTTTTTAAGGAGGTGGATTTGGGGTGTATTAATGGGGGTAGAAAAGATGAAGGTTTTGGATGGGTGAAGATAAGAGATGGTGGTGAACAGCTGTTTTGAAGACCCGGAGGGAGGAGTGGGATTGAAGGAGAGTGTGGGAGTTTGTTCCAGAGGTGGGGAAAGAAAAGGAATGGAAAGAGTGAAGGTGAGCAGAGAGTCTTTATTTTGACAGTTTCACAGAACAGGGTTTCTGGCAGATCTTGTGCGTCCTGAAGGAATATTTGGGGGACAGAGCACAGACAGAGCTGGGGGAGCTAGGCCGGAGAGGATTCGGTAGAAGACAGAAAGACCACCTACCTGCCTGCGGTGATAGAGTGAAAGGCGCTCAGAATCAGCTTCATCGTGGGAGATTCCAATGATTCTAAAAGCTTTGGTTTATACAGCATGAAGCTGAGTTAGGTGTGAGGCAGAAGCACCAGCCCAGAGGGGGAGAGCAGTATTCCATCAAGATGCGGATAACAGCTTTGTACGTGTTGAGGAGCTCAGGTGTGCCAAAAAATGACTTTGCATGACAGAGGGTGCCCAGTCAGCGACTGGTGTTGGAGGCCAGCTTGGAAATGTGGTTTTCCCAAGAAAGATTCTCACCAACCCTCTTTAAGAGGTTCAGTCACTCAATCTCTTGGGTCTCACTCTCAGCCATGAACTCTCTTGGGAAAGTCACATTTCCAAGCTGGCCTCCAAGGCCAGATGATGACTGTGCATCCTCCATCGTGCAGTCCTTCCTTGGCACACATTAGCTCCTCACCACCTACAAGGCCTAAATCGGCAGCTTGATTGAGTGCTGCTCTCCTGTCTGGGCTAGCACCCCTGCATCACACATCGCTCGCCTTGATGCCATGGATACGAAGGCCTTAAAGATCATTGGAATCTCACGCAATGAAGCCGAGTCTATGGGTATCGCTTTTCTTCTGCCTCCTTTCCAGTCTTGTACCCTCACCACATCCTCGTGTTTTGTCCTACCCCCAGGTATATGACTGACGCAAGCAGTCCATCAATAACCCTCCCCCCCCCCCCCCCCCCCCCCCCAGTGAAACTGCCTAAATTCAGAACCACTGCTCACTTCCACTTATTTGTTTATTTTTCCCCACCTGTGGAACCAATTTCCAGACTCTCTTCAATGTCATTCAATATTCAATCCCCACCCCTCCAACATTTTGCCTCTGTGTCCATGGTGTCCTCCCCCTTGCGTTCATGCCTACCATTGAACCCCTACCTGCTACCTGTTTGTCCATTCCCTTATGTTTCTCCCTCCTTCCTGTTGGCGTTTCCCCCTTATCGCGCTGTTCCTGAACTTGTAAATTTGTTTCATTAAGAACCAAGACTAAAGGGTGGATTGAGGGTCTGGTTGACCTTGTGCACCTATTTTCAGATACGGTGGAAGAACGATTACAGATTTACCTGGATGTTGGGCGGGCGTTCCCTCGGGCCCTCACACCGAAACGTCTGCCTCTTTCCTTTGTTTCCGGTGAGTAAACGGACTTATGTGTCACGCACGGCTCAGGGTCTGATATGCCGGAAGAGCTGGGATGTGGTGAATTGAGAACAGTGTGTTTGCACCTCGTCATTGAGCCGCCATCACCGAGAAATGGCCTGTATTCTTTAATTGATTTTCCAAATACTTCAGAGAACAGACTGCAAGGGGTTTTGGTAAATTTATTATTATTGGGTAAATGCACAATAATAATCGTACTTATTTTAGAAAGAGGTGAAAATGCGGTTGAACGAGCAGGTGCAGGTTTTTTTTAACTTCAGGGGAAAAAAGAAATTGATGCATGTGATTTCTTTGTTTATTATTTAGTCACAATAAAATTCCATACCCCAGGTCCAAATGCTCTGAAATTTGCTCTACCACATTATTGTAGCATGTGCTCGGTCAAAGTCACAATAAAACAAAATAGCAATTTTAAATTGAATCATTGTTAAAACTAGAAATAAAGGCTCTTTGGCTAATCGGTGCCGAGAGGGGCGGAAATGGCTTAACAGTTCGGCATGTTGCGTTTGATGGTGAATTATTTGTCAGGAAATCAAACCAATGCCATTTTAGGAGGGTCACTCCAAAAGTAATGCCCCACAATCTTTGTGCAACATGTGCCAATTTGATTCATACAGTTGAAAAAACTTCACTTGCTGATGGGTTTTAATCTATACACAGTCATGGCCAAAAATATTGGCACCCTTGCACTTTTTTCAAATAATTCACAAATTGTTTCGGAAAAAAAGTTGAAATTGACAAAAGTATTTGGTCTCCACAATTCTTTGTTTCAATGTTAATTTTACAGAACCTTTGTTTTTGATTCAGAACTTAATATATCCTTTTAAATCAGAAAATAAAAAGAAATGGCATTGACAAAATTATTGACACCCCAGACTTAATATTTGGTAGCATGGGTTTTGGACAAAATAACTGCAGTCAAGTGCTTCCTATAGCCATGAATGAGCTTCCTACACCTCTCTACTGGCAGCTTGTCCCACTCTTGTGCAAACTGCTCCAGTTCTCCCAGATTTGAAGGGTGCCTTCTCCCAACTACTGTTTTCAGATCTCCCCACAGGTGTTCAATGGGATTTAGATCTGGGCTCGTTGCTGGCTTCTTCAGAAAAGTTCAGCATTTTGTCTTGCACCATTCCTGGGTGCTTTTTGAGGTGTGCTTGGGGTCATTGTCCTGCTGCAAGACCCATGACCTTCGACGGAGACTTAGCTTTCTGACACCGGGTTGAACATTGCGCTCTAAAATGCCTTGGTAATCTCTTGATTTCATGATGCCATGCACACATTCATGGTACTCTGTGCCAGAGGCAGCACAGCCACCCCAAAACATCACTAATCCTCCATGTTTGACTGTAGGGAAGGTTTTCTTTTCTTTGAAGGCTTCATTTTGTTTTCTGTAAACATAGAGATGATGTGCTTTACCACAAAGCTCTAATTTGGTCTCCACTGTCGAGAGGAGATTCTCCCAGAAGGATTTTGGCTTGTTCAGGTGTGTTTTGGAAACCTCCAATCGGGCTTTCTTACGTCTCTCTCTCAGCACAGGTGGCCCTTCACGTGACTCGTGGTGGTCCCTCTCGGCTCTCCCCCCGTTGGTATTTTTGTGCACATAAGATTGTTCACGGTTCTGTTTAAATATTATTTAAATATGTATAACCTTTCCCCTTCAGTGTTTTACTCAGTGGTATTTTACAACATGCTGTTTTTCTTCCTATTTAAAAGGCTTTTCTCAATTTCCTCTCCAACTCATTCCACCTCAAAAAAAAGAAATTCAATATCTTATACGTCTCCCTCACTACATGGTCTAAATTCACATTCATTCCATCCCTCCTCCATCATTCTGAACCGGATTGCTAACTTGAAAATCACAACAAACCCAATTTGTTTTCAATGTTCGTCTTTCATTAATCATCCACTTTCTAAACTCCCCTCTTGCCCCTCCCATCCAAATCCCTCCCCTTGCACCTACACTCCTAAACTCCCCCCTTGCCCCGCCACTCTTAAACTCCCCCCCTACCCCTCCACTCCTGAACTCCCCCCTTGCCCTTCCACTCCTGAACTCCCCCCTTGCCCTTCCCCTCCTAAACTCCCCCCTCACTCCTCCCCTTCAAAACTCCCCCCCAACCCCTCCCATTCAAATCTCCCCCCATACCATTCCTCTCCAATTCTCCCTCCTCCCCCCTCCTCCTCAAAGCTGCCTCCTCCCCACTTCGTCTCCCTTCTATCTCATACCTCCACCCCCCCCAACCTTCTTCTTTCCTCTGCCCCCCCTCAAACAACCCCTCTCTGTGCCTCATCCCTTCACCTTCAAACCTTTCATCCTCCTCATCCTTCCCTTTCTTGGAACTCTTCTGCAATCGCTGACACACTAACAACTGCTCTCCCTACCTCCCCCTCTCATCCTTCATCTTACCCTACTCCTCCCCTCCCCTGTCCTGTACCCGATGCTCCCCCTCTCTCTTCATTAACGGTATGGACCTCAAACATCCGGGGCCTTCGCTCAAACCTGACTGATCTCTCCATACAGGTTGCTTCTGACAATCCAGACTTGATCTGCTTAACAGAGACTTTCCTCCTTCAAGATGTCTCTGATTCCTTAATATCTCTTCCTGGTTACTCCCTCCTCCGGTATGATAGACCTGAGCCTCGGCCTGGTGGTGGGGTGGCTATCTTTATCAAAAACTCTCTTCCTCACTCTCCTTGCACTGCCCTCTCTCCTCCTCACCCCCAGGAGTACCTCTGGCTACGGCTTCCTCTCCGCTCCCACCTTTTGTTCATATGTGTTCTGTACCGTCCCCCAAACAGTGATGACTCCATCTACATTTCACTGTCTGACAACATGGACCAACTTCTATCCACTCATCCCAACTCTCTCTTCCTCATATGTGGTGACTTCAATTGTCATCATGCCACCTGGTTGGGTGTGGGTTCCTCTCTCACCAGTCATGGCACCTCAGCAAAGGACTTCTGTGACTCACTGGGATTGACACAATCTGTCAATTTCCCGACCCGGATCTCAGCCAATGGAGTATCTTCTCTTCTAGACTTGGTTATGACTAACTTCCCTGCTAATGTCTGCTGCTCTTCTTCTGCTCCAATCGGTTCTTCTGATCATGTGCTTGTCAAAGTGGACATCTCTCTGGCCATTCTCAGAGAGCCTCCTCAGCGTCGACGAGTCTGGCATTTCACTCAGGCCGACTGGGACGGTTTTCAAGCAGCCATCAATCGTCTGGATTGGTCTCCCATCTCCACTGCCTCTGACATCAATTCTTCCTGGGAATTCTTCCAAAGCAAACTGATCTCTCTCATGCACAGATTTATCCCATCTCGCCTTCAGTTGTCTTACCCTTCCTCCCGTCCATGGTACACTGAATCTTGTGGTGAGGCAGTTGCCCTGAAACAACTTGCCCTTGCCTCTTGGAAGGCTAATCCAACTGAAGGAAATCTCAGTTCCTTCCACCAAGCTCGGAACAAGTGTGTGTCTACCCTCAGGAGTGCCAGGAAGCACTATCTCTCCTCACTCAAGAATGAACTCTCAAACCTGTCTCCTTCCTCCAAATCCTGGTGGCGTCTGGTCAAATCCGTTTCTGGTGTTTGTTCCCCCTCCATCCCCTCCCTTACCTCAAATGGCCACACAGTTGACATCGCACGTGACAAAGCCGAATGCCTCAACTCTGTGTTTGCCTCAAAATCCTTAGTCCCAAACCCATCTCTCTCTGTTCCCACCTTTCCCAGTCGAACCAAACTGCTCCTGGACTCTGTGACCTTCTCTCCTGACAAGGTGGAGGAGTTTTTGTCAAACCTCGACTCTGATTCTGCAACTGGACCAGATGGCATCAGCCCACGGGTCCTAAAATCCTGCTCTGCCGCTCTATCTCACCCTCTCTCTGTTCTTTTCACCCTATCCTTTGCTCAAGGTCATCTGCCAGCATCCTGGAAATCAGCAAACATTACCGCTTTACACAAAAAAGGTGCAAAAACAGATCCTTGCAACTACAGACCAATCAGCCTGCTCCCAATTATCAGCAAAGTCATGGAATCCATCATTGCTTCGGATATGAAATCTTTCCTCTTCTCCAATGGCTTGATCTCTGATCATCAATTTGGTTTCAGACCAGGTCACTCTACTCTGGACATGCTGCTTCTGCTGTCTCAACAATGGATGGAGGTCCTCAATGCCAAACAGGAAATCAGAGCTGTCTCCCTTGACATATCACGTGCCTTCGATACGGTCTGGCACCCAGCTCTGCTCACCAAACTCTCCTCCTATGGTATCCATGGAAATCTCCATGCATGGCTTGCGGACTTCCTCTCTGGTCGTAGTCAACGTGTGGCCCTGAATGGATTTCTCTCATCTCCCCTTCCCGTTCAGGCTGGAGTTCCCCAAGGCAGTGTGCTTGGCCCTGTGCTTTTTCTGGTCTTTATCAATGATCTCTCCGACTCTCTGGAAAATCCTCTGTATCTCTTTGCTGATGACTCCACTCTCTGCCGCTCCATTCCTCTTCCCTCAGATCGGCAGTCTGCAGCCCCCTCACTCTCTGAAGACCTGGACAAAATCACAGACTGGTCAAACATGTGGAACATGTCTTTCAATCCTGACAAATCTCACACTCTTACTATGTCTCTCCGAAAAGATCGACTGGACAACCCTCCCATCTACTTTCTCAACAATCCTCTCCAAGAAGTTCTGTCGCTCAAGCTTTTGGGTCTCACCATCTGCCATGATCTTTCTTGGGAAAACCACATTTCCAAGCTGGCCTCCAAAGCCAGTCGCCGACTGGGCATCCTCCGTCGTGCGAAGTCCTTCCTAGGCACACCTGAGCTCCTCACCACATACAAGGCTTTCATCCGCAGCTCAATGGAATACTGTTCTCCCCTATGGGCTGGTGCTCCTGCTTCACACCTGGCTCGGCTTCACGCTGTTGAATCCAAAGCTTTCAGAATCATTGGAATCTCCCGCGATGAAGCTATCTCTGAGGACCTTTCACTCACTCACCGCAGGCAGGTAGGTGGTCTTTCTGTCTTCTACCGACTCCTCTCCGGCCTTGCTCCCCCAGCTCTCTCTGTGCTCTGTCCCCCAAATATTCCTACAGGTCGCACAAGATCTGCCAGCCACCCTCTGATGGTTAAACTGCCGAAATCTCGGCTCTCTGCTCACCTTCACTCTTTCATTCCTCTTTTCTCCCGCCTCTGGAACAAACTCCCACACTCACTTCAATCACACTCCTCCCTCCAGGTCTTCAAAACAGCTGTTCACCACCATCTCTTATCTTCCCCCATCCAAAACCTTGATCTTTTCTACCCCCACTAATTCACCCCAGATCCACCTTGTTTGAAATTCCAACTTCTTTCCTGGAAGTCTTGGCAGTGTCCATATGTTTTATACCTCTCCCACCCCCCCCCCTTCCCATGCCTCCCCCCCAAAGCCCTCTCCCTCCCACAGTTCTCTCGATGTCTCCATGTCTCTCGGTCCCTGCTCTCAAATGTTGTGTTTGTGTCCTTCCCCCTCTCTCCCCATCTTGTCTACCGCTCCCGATGTTATTTGTTTTGTGTGTCTGTTTGTCTTTCTGTGTGATTAATGTTCGCTCTTTCACGAGCCTCGATCTTGTATACAAAAAAAAGAAGAAAAAAAAAAAAAAAAAAAGCAGTGGGGTCCTCCTGGGTCTCCTACCATAGAACCCCCTTTCTTTGAGTTGGCGACGGATGGTGCGAGTTGAAACTGCTGTACCTTGCTTGTGTCTGAAGGTCAGCTTGAATCTGTTTGGCAGTTGATCGAGGTGCTTTCTCCACCATTCGAACAATCCTTTGCTGCAATCTTCTATCAAGTTTTCTCTTGCGGCCACGTCCAGGGAGGTTGGCTTCAGTGCCAAGGGCCTTAAACTTCCTGATAGCATTACGATCGGGGGACACAGGAACCTCAAGGTCTCTGGAGATGGACTTGTCCCGTGGAGATTGTCCATGCCTGGCTACAATCTTGTGTCGGACCTCCTCAGACAATTCTCTGGTTTTCTTTCTTTTCTCCATGCTCATTGCAGTACACACAGTGTCACAAAACAACAGAATGACTCCTTTTCCACATTCAAACTGGTTGAATGAGTGATTTTTTTTATCACAGGCGAGTTCAATTTCAAAGTAAAGGAGAATCACCTGCTTGAAATCTAATTATTTCTAACTTCTAAAAGGTGCCAATAATATTGTTCGGGCCATTTTAGGATTTCTGTGTGGAATACGTGAAGATTTAGTAATTTATTCGGCTTTTTTTTTTTTTTTTTTTTTTTTGTATACAATATCGAGGCTCGTGAAAGAGCGAACATTAATCACACAGAAAGACAAACAGACACATAAAACAAATAACATCGGGAGCGGTAGACAAGATGGGGAGAGAGGGGGAAGGACACAAACACAACATTTGAGAGCAGGGACCGAAAGACATGGAGACATCGAGAGAACTGTGGGAGGGAGAGGGCTTTGGGGGGGAGGCATGGGAAGGGGGGGGGGGGGGTGGGTGGGAGAGGTATAAAACATATGGACACTGCTAGGACTTCCAGGAAAGAAGTTGGAATTTCAAACAAGGTGGATCTGGGGTGAATTAGTGGGGGTAGAAAAGATCAAGGTTTTGGATGGGGGAAGATAAGAGATGGTGGTGAACAGCTGTTTTAAAGACCTGGAGGGAGGAGTGTGATTGAAGTGAGTGTGGGAGTTTGTTCCAGAGGTGGGAGAAAAGAGGAATGAAAGAGTGAAGGTGAGCAGAGAGCCGAGATTTCGGCAGTTTAACCATCAGAGGGTTGCTGGCAGATCTTGTGCGACCTGTAGGAATATTTGGGGGACAGAGCACTGAGAGAGCTGGGGGAGCAAGGCCGGAATCGTTCCACTGCAAACGAAATAAATACATATGTTGATACCAAAATATTTTTTAATTTCAAGATTTTTCTGGAAGAAATGGTGCATTATTTGAAAAAAAGTGCAAGGGTGCCAATATCTTTGGCCGCGACTATGTAGGGCGCCCCTTTGTATGAACTTTTGTAGAGAATTACTTGGTTCTTCCTGAGAACACAAGGGTAGTCCAGCATGCACACAAGATTTTTTGAATGTCCATTATTTTATTTTTTTATTTTTTGTATTCAAGATGGAGGCTCGTGTAAGAGCTAACATTAATCACAAAAAAACAAACTGACACATAAAGCATATGATAAAGGGAGCGGGAGACAAGATGGGGAGAGAGAGAGGGAAGCACACAAGTACAACATTAGAGAACAGGGACATCCGGAGATCTGTGGGAGGGAGAGGGTTTCGGGGGAGGAGGCATGGGAAAGGGTGGGGGGTGGAGGAGTGGGAGAGGTAAAAAAACACATGGACACTGCGAGAACTTCCAGGAAGGAAGTCGGTATTTCAAAAAAAGGCCTTGGTAATCTCCTGATTTCATGATGCCATGCACACATTCATGGTACTCTGTGCCAGAGGCAGGGTGGGATTGAAGAGAGTGAGGGAGTTTGTTCCAGAGGTGGGAGAAAAGAGCAATGAAAGAGTGAAGGTGAGCAGAGAGTCTTGATTTTGGCAGTTTCACCATAAGAGAGTTGCTGGCAGATCTTGTGCATCCTGCAGGAATATTTGGGGGACAGAGCACAGACAGAGCTGGGAGAGCTCGGCCGGAGAGGAGTCGGCAGAAGACAGAAATACCACCAACCTGCCTGCGGTGAGTGAGTGAAAGACCCTCGGAGTTAGCTTCATCGCGGGAGATTCCAATGATTCTGAAAGCTTTGGTTTCAACAGCGTGAAGCCGAGCCGGGTGTGAGGCAGGAGCACCAGCCCAGAGGGGAGAACAGTATTCCATTCTGCTGCAGATGAAAGCCTTGTATGTGGTGAGGAGCTCAGGTGTGCCAGGGAAGGACTTCGCACGACGGAGGATGCCCAGTTGGCGACTGGCTTTGGAGGCCAGATTGGAAATGTGGTTTTCCCAGGAAAGATCATGGCAGATAGTGAGACCCAAAAGCTTGAGTGACAGAACTTATTGGAGAGGATTGTTGAGAATGTAGATGGGAGGGTTGTCCAGACTGTCTTTTCGGACAGACGTAGTGAGTGTGAGATTTGTCAGGATTGAAAGACATGTTCCACTTGTTTGACCAGTCTGTGATTTTTGTCCAAGTCTGCAGAGAGCGAGGAGGCTGCAGACTTCCGATCTGAGGGATGAGGAATGGAGCGGCAGAGAGTGGAGTCATCAGCAAAGAGATAGAGAGGATTTTCAAGAGAGTCAGAGAGATAATTGATGAAGACCAGAAAAAGCACAGGGCCCAGAACACTGCCTCGGGGAACTCCAGCCTGAACAGGAAGGGGAAATGAGAGAAATCCATTCAGGGCCACATGTTGACTACGACCAGAGGAAGTCCGCAAGCGATGCATGAAGATTTCTATGGACACCATAGGAGGAGATTTTGGTGAGCAGAGCGGCGTGCCAGACCGTATCGAAGGCACGTGATATATCAAGGGAGACAGCTCTGATTTCCTGTGTGGCATTGAGGACCTCCATCCATTGTTGAGACATCAGAAGCAGCATGTCCAGAGTAGAATGACCTGGTCTGAATCCAAATTGATGATCTGAGATCAAGCCATTGGAGAAGAGGAAGGATTTGATGTCAGATGCGATGATGGATTCCATGACCTTGCTGATTATTGGGAGCTATTGGGAGGATTATTGTGAGGGAAAGGAGAATGACGAACTTACCTGGACGGCTTCCACCAGACGTCTTCGCACCAATTAAATCAAACGACACGGAATTAAAATTGCAGCAAATAAACAGGTTAAATGAAAATAAATGCCAGGAAACAAGAAAATGCATGATAAAACTAATATCCTAAGTGGGACGTCCCCTTACCTAGCCGTATGCACACAAAGGGAAAATAAAGGTGAAAATAAATGCGTTTGTTTCGCGGCACATAGCTCTGAGCAGCTCCTGAACCCTGTCGGGAATCGTCCAGGCCTTGAGCGCGCAATCCGGGCGCGGCACAGGCCCTGGTGGGAAGTAGGCCTCAGCGCGCCCTCGTTCACTCAGCCGCGCTCATCCTCACGATCTTCCAGACTTCCAATGTCCCCGGCGCAAGATAGTAACAAAATGTTCACGTGCTCGTCAATGAATCCCCCTCGCGCAAGAGCGCTATGAACTCCGACCGTTCGTTGTGGAATCCTGAAGCAGAGCAAGATATAAAATCATGACCGTTCTCGATGAATGTCCCTCGCTCAAGAGCGCACCGTATATGTGACCGTTTGCTCTGGAGGCCAGCCTGGAGAGGGCGATCAAACCAAAGAGACAAAATGTCGGGAACACCAATGTTCGCCACCAAACCCCGAAAATGAGAGATAAAATGTCGGCCCACCAACTCCTTTGTACTCGAGGCTGACGTGCTCCGACGACGTCTGTGTGTCCGCTCCTCTCAGCTAGTGCCATGTCATCGCTCTTGGTGTCCTGACCAATCACTGTTCTTCAGGGGCATGGCCTCCCGGACCTGCCTACTCTTGTGACCACCCGTCAGTGGTATCATCGGTGGTTCTATGTCCCGGTTCCGGTCGCTTTTATTTAGTGTTCGAAATGCATGATTTCTTGCTTTCTGTGTGTGCTGCATTGTCATAAGGAACAGAGGAAAAATAACAGAGGCCATTACATACAGGGGATTAATTACGCATAATCCCTAACTAATTAACATAACCCCACCCCTCTCATGGGGACACTTACATGTACTTGCACAACATCCGGTTTCCGAATTTCCTACTTGTGATACGTGGGGTTTCTTTTTCTTCACGACAGTCGGAGCACACTACCTATACAATTCTACCTGGACTGAGGTAATCATTGCCTACCCACTACAAACGTAACAATATTTTTTTGGAAGATAATCAAACAATGCAAAAAACAAACAAAATGGAATAAAACAAGCGTTACGCCTCGGTCCCCCATCATTGAAGTGATGAGTTGACAAAGTGGAAGACGGAAGGCGGCCATCTTGGATTTTGACGTGGCGACCCAATTTTCGATAGCGTTCTCCCTTATGCGTCGATACACCCACACACCAGATTAGAAGTTAGTAGTTCGTTTATTTTTCAAGATATTTCGCTCACAAGGTTCAGACATATATGTGGCCATCTTGGATTTTGACGTGGCGACCCAATTTTCAATAGCGTTCTTCCTTATGCCTAGATACACCCACACACCAGATTAGAAGTTGGTACTTCGCTTATTTTTCAAGAAATTCCGCCCACAAGGTTCAGACATACATGGCGGCGGCCATCTTGGATTTTGACGTGGGTTGCACCCACACACCAAATTAGAATTCGGTCCTTCGCGCACGGATGGAGGGGAAAACCATAGTCCCCCTTTCGCTCCGCGGTGCGACGGGGGACAATAATATAAAATAGGTCCAGCATTTGAATAACAGTACGCCAAACAACAAAAAGTGATGAGTGTCTCACCATGCAGGTTCAAAAAGCAAACGAACAGTAAGACCCATAAACTATCAAAGCTCGTGAAACTCATAAAATCATGAGAATAAAATAATGTTTTCCTTTGCCAGTCATTGAAGCAGTAATCTGATTTCAAAGATGCTAAATCAATCGAATAACTAACGAAAAGTCGATGTGAGCAGGCAAAGCTCACAAGAGGAAATAAAAGCCAGACACACGTCACATGGCAATGGAAGGACGTCATGGATGAGTCAGCGTCATCCGTCCAAGTTTAGCAATCTCCACGAGGACCTAATGCCATGCTAATGAGGTTATTAGGCAACAAAACTATGTTGAAAATACCTCTGTTCTCCCAGACTCGAGAACTCAATAAGAAGGGGGTAAAGGTTTATACAAAAAAAATTTCTATCTATAAAACTAAACTTTTCCCTCAAACCTGAATGAATTTTTTTGTATTTATACCACTGAATTATTTGTAACTAAATTGGAGGGAATTCAAGGAGGCTCAGATCATGCAAAGAAACAAGACCGACAATTAAACGACGGCATAGCCAGGTTTGCATCTGCTGAGTGGAGGATCTGCTGTTTCAGTCATGTGACCAGATCCTCAGCTCTGATTGGTGGACGTTTGTGAGGGACATACACTGGACGGACAGACAAATGCTGTTCCAGATGGCATTGCCCTACGTGCTGAGCTGTAAAAATATGGCTGCCGAACCACGTGAACAATGACATCGATAATTTTTCTTTTCTGACCAATTTATCCCCAGATCACACTCCATAAATTTCATATTGATTGGATGAAGCATTGTACTTGTGGATTTATGATGTCATAATGAAGGCACCTATGACATCACCATTAACATATGTTATTCCCCATGGGGAGCACTTTATAATGAGCCATTTTTCAATTTTTGAAAAGCTGTTTTGTTCCAGATGTTCCAAACGGGAGGGTCTTGATTGTGGACCGTGTGCTTCTTCGAAAACCTGGGGGGAGAGAGGTGGAAGTTACAAAGCAGGGAAAGAGCAAAGGGTGCAATACCAGAAAGGTAGAAGACAAAGAGACCACTGACCTGTCTGCGATGGTAAAGTGGAAGGACCCATCGACTCAGCTTCAGCAAGGGAGATTCCAATGATCTTGAAGGCCTTGGTGTCTGGCATCAAACTGAGCAAGGTTTAAGGCAAGGCCCCAGATGGGAGAGCAAAACTTCATTAAACTGCAGTGGAAAAAAACAAAAACACTGAAATTGCAAAAAGATATTTATTTTAAACCTATCACGAGGTAATCGTTACAAGCAACCGCTGCCCTAACTCCCAACTCAAAAACAACGAAGTTATTCAGGCTTAATTGTGATCCTGTAACTTGCACAATCTGATTGGTACACTACATGACCAAAAGTATGCAGACACCCGAACATCTAACATCTCATTCCAAAATCATGGGCATTATAGGGAGTTGGTCCCCCCTTTGCTGCTACAACAGCCTCCACTCTTCTGGGAGGCTTTCCACTAGATGTTGGAACATTGCTGTGGGGATTTGCTTCCATTCAGCCAAAAGAGCATTAGTGAGGTTGGGCACTGATGTTGGGTGATTAGGCCTGGCTCACAGTCGGTGTTACAATTCATCCCAAAGGTGTTCGATGGGGTTGAGGTTGGAGTTCTGTGCAGGCCAGTGAAGTTCTTCCACACCGATCTCGACAAACCATTTCTGTATAGACCTCACTTTGTGTACGGGGGCATTTCCATGCTGAAACAGGAAAGGGCCTTCCCCAAACTGTTGCCACAAAGTTGGAAGCACACAATTGTCTCGACTCTAGAATGTCATTGTATGCTGTAGCGTTAAGATTTCCCCTTCATTGGAACTAAGGGGCCTAGCGCGAACCATGAAAAACAGCCCCAGACCATTATTCTTCCTCCACCAAACTTTACAGTTGGCACTATGCATTCGGGCAGGTAGCGTTCTCCTGGCATCCGCCAAACACAGATTCGTCCGTCGGATTGCCAGATGGTGAAGCGTGATTCATCACTCCTGAGAACACATTTCCACTGCTCCAGAGTGCAATGGCGACGAGCTTTACACACCACTCCAGCCGACGCCTGGCATTGCTCATGGTGATCTTAGGCTTGTGTGCGGCTGCTCGGCCATGGAAACCCATTTCATGAAGCTCCCGACAAACGGTTGTTGTGCTGACGTTGTTGTGCCCGATAAACAGCAGAGGCAGTTTGGAACTCGATAGTGAGTGATGCAACCGAGGGTAGACTATCTTTACGTGCTTCAGCACTCGGCGGTCCCATTCTGTGAGCTTGTGTGGCCTACCACTTCTCGGCTGAGCTGTTGTTGCTCCTATACGTTTCCACTTCACAATAACAGCATTTACAGTTGACCAGGGCAGATGTAGCAGGGCAGAAATTTGGCGAAATTACTTGTTGGAAATGTGGCATCCTATGACTGTGCCATGTTGAAAGTCACTGAGCTCTTCAGTACAGCCCATTCTACTGCCGATGTTTGTCTATGGAAATTGCATGGCTGTGTGCTTGATTATATATACATGTCAGCAATGGGTGTGGCTGAAACAGCCGAATCCACTAATTAGAAGGGGTGTCCGCATACTGTTGGTCATGTCGTGTATATGTCCTTATCCTGCATATCATGTATGGACAAAGTTCTCCATTAACTTTATAAAAGTTTGCTCGACACAAAATAAAATGTTTAACATGTGGGAGTTTTTGTCCCATGGATATCGCAGGTTGATTTAGCTCTGCTGGTGACGTTTGAGCTCGTTGCGTGATCCGTGCAAATGTGCCACATTGTGTTCATGGGGGTCATGGGTTGGTATGCATTTTATTTTTTAATTATTGGTTCCTTTCCAGGAGACCGTTTCAAATCCATGTTGGATATATACCTCCGTCAAAACCTGAGTAAAGGCTGCCACCCACTCTTTGTCTCTCTCAAACCGCTTTACCACAATCCTGAAAAGGTGAATTTGCATTTCGTTTGAAAGTTTCATCGTCACCTGGTTTATGGAAATGGTTGAACATCAACCTGGGTTTTGTTCTTTTGAAGTTCTCTTGAGTATAAAGCTGTTTGTTTTTTGCATGGTTTTGGTTTTTGTATTTTACCTTTTGCATTCCAGTGATCGTGTGAGAACCAAAAACCATATATAGAGTTTTCGTCACCATGGTGCCTCCATCAGTGGTATTTGTGCTTTGCAGGTGGTTGTGATAGAGGATCTCATCTTGATGTATGAGAAAAATCTACGGACAATCAGCCAGTATTACCCTGATGGTAATTGCCCGATTAAAAAATGAAATAGACCCTCGATTGCTCAGCTTGTCCTTTAAAATGCATCACACTGAGCCCTGTCTTGGTATTGTATGTGAATACCCCTTTAGGGGAACTGGAGCCTCCAAGCTCTCTGCTATGGGTTCAACACTTCTTGGCACAGCACTACGATGCGTGTGGGGACACGCAGCGGGCACTGCGCTACATTAATGCTGCAATTGACAGCACGCCTACACTGATTGAGTTGTTTTACGTAAAGGCCAGGATTTGTAAGGTAATGTGCCCTGATCAACGCTTGGCTGTCAAGACCCCCTTCTTCAGGCCTCCTCAACATGATTGCTTATTGTGACCTCTGAGGAATGCAATTCTGTCTTATTCCCATTGAGTGCCATGCTGTGGTTGAGACCGAGCCTTGTTTTGCTTCCAGCATGCTGGTGACCCCCTGGAGGCCGCGCGGTGGATGGACGAAGCACAGTCGTTGGACACAGCTGATCGTTTCATCAACTCAAAGTGTGCGAAGTACCAGCTACGTGCTCGCCTTGTGCGAGAGGCTGAAGAAATGTGTGCAAAGTTCACTCGTGTACGTTTATTTGTTCGGGCATGTGTACACACCTGGCTGTAGCTGTGCGTATAGGCGCACGACTCTCCGCTTGCACCCAAATCTGTGCGTGCATGTCCGCATGTGTGTACGCGTGATGGTTTGCTCGCCTGCCTCAAATAACCAAGTCGCTTGCACCACAAACCTTCACAAGGCATCTTCCACCTTCCAATCATTCGCTCTCTCGTGCTCTCTTCCCTTCACCCCGCAGGAGGGAGCTCCTCCAATGGAGAACCTGAATGAAATGCAGTGCATGTGGTTTCAGGTTGAGTGTGCTTCTGCATACCGTGCACTCCATCGTTATGGAGATGCATTGAAAAAGTGCCATGAAATTGAACGGGTAACGGTCCCTTCCTTTGCTTTTATTTCACATTTTGATTATCTTCTCATTTATGTTTATCTTGCCCACATTATCATTTTCTCACTACCTGCTGCTAAATCCCAAACCTTCTCACACTGTACCACCAGCGTTTTTTCTTGTTTTGTTTCTTTGCCATGTTTTTCATCTGATAGTTTGTCGAGTTCAGCCATTATTAACAATATTTGGTTTGCTACATATCTTTCACTCTCAGTTGTTTCAAGAAAATGACAAAAGTCAGGGAATGTGTGATTAAAGTGTTGCGAATGCTCCCTTCGCTGCAGTGCCTTAGCTGAAAAGCATTCGCTGCAATGGCCTGGCTGAAAAGCCTTTGCTGCAATGGCCTGGCTGAAAAGCCTTTGCTGCAATGTCCTGGCTGAAAAGCATTTGCTGCAATGTCCTGGCTGAAAAGCATTTGCTGCCTTGGCCTGGCTGAAAAACCTTCGCTGCAATGTCCTGGCTGAAAAGCATTCGCTGCAATGGCCTGGCTGAAAAGCCTTTGCTGCAATACCTTAGCTGAAAAGCCTTTGCTGCAATGGCCTGGCTGAAAAGCATTTGCTGCAATGGCCTGGCTGAAAAGCCTTTGCTGCAATACCTTAGCTGAAAAGCCTTTGCTGCAATGGCCTGGCTGAAAAGCATTCGCTGCAATGGCCTGGCTGAAAAGCCTTTGCTGCAATACCTTAGCTGAAAAGCCTTTGCTGCAATGTCCTGGATGAAAAGCATTTGCTGAAATGGCCTGGCTGAAAAGCCTTTGCTGTAATGTCCTGGCTGAAAAGCCTTCGCCTGCAATACCTTAGCTGAAAAGCCTTCGCTGCAATGGCCTGGCTGAAAGCCTTCGCTGCAATACGTTAGCTGAAAAGCCTTCGCTGCCATGGCCTGGCTGAAAAGCATTCGCTGCAATGGCCTGGCTGAAAAGCATTCGCTGCAATGGCCTGGCTGAAAAGCATTCGATGCAATGTCCTGGCTGAAAAGCATTCGCTGTAATGGCCTGGCTGAAAAGCATTCGCTGTAATGGCCTGGCTGAAAAGCATTCGCTGCAATGGCCTGGCTGAAAATCCTTCGCTGCAATGTCCTGGCTGAAAAGCCTTCGCTGCAATGTCCTGGCTGAAAAGCATTTGCTGCAATGGCCTGGCTGAAAAGCCTTTGCTGCAATGTCCTGGCTGAAAAGCCTTTTCTGCAATTCGCATGTCTGAAAAGCTTTTGCTGCAATGGCCTGGCTGAAAAGCCTTTGCTGCAATGCCTTAGCTGAAAAGCTTTCACTGCAATGGCGTGGCTGAAAAGCCTTCGCTCCAATGCCTTAGCTGAAAAGCTTTCGCTGCAGTGGCATGGCTGAAAAGCTTTCGCTGCAATGGCGTGGCTGAAAAGCCATCGCTGCAATGCCTTAGCTGAAAAGCTTTCGCGATGAATGGTTACACATTGATCCTGGGACAGAGCTGGGATGAATGGTTACACATTGATCCATATTGGAGGAATTCATATCTGTAGAGTAATCCACTGGCACATCTATAAACATTTCAATATTCCGGTCCCAGAACAATCATGGAAAGACAATCCAAATCCGATCCTTAAAAAATGAACATAGCGTGCTCACGCCTGACATGATGATCCCATCAAGTGTGGACATTGCAGGCAGAGCATTGCGACCGGACATTGTGCTCAAACACAAAAAGGAAAAGACGGCATTGTTGATGGAGGTTTCTGTTCCCAATGACTTTGGACTAAATGCTTCAGAAATCAAGAAAATGATCACATACTCGGATCTGAAAAATGAGGTGAAGAGGTCTTGGAAATTGAAGAAAACTGAAATTGTACCAGTGATAGTCGGAGCAACATGGATGAGCAAGAAAACCCCTTACTGAGCACTTAAAAGCATTCCGGGGAATATCACGACAAAGGAGCTACAAGTGGAGGCTGTCTGAGGTTCAGTGAGGATTATAAAAAGGGTCCTTGGAACGAAGCTTTGAGAAGGAAGTTTCACAATCTGGTTCATGAATAATGATCCTTTACCGAAAAAAGAGGTGGAGATTTTTAGTTCTGGGAGAACTTCCTAAAACCCACATATGGAGATAACAACCAAGAGGAAACAGAGGGAGTCATCATTTGGTGTAAAGAACATGTTACAACTTTACGTGGATGCAGCCATGTACAGACAAAGGTATTCCGGTGGGGTATGAGGGGTTGGTGCCGATAATGGAGTTCCTGGCATTGACAGCAACAGCTTGATCAGGACCAGGGGTCTGTTGAAACAGAAGACAAAAAGCCAGGGAGAGACAGTGGAATTGGAGACGTCCTGTGGGAGGAATGCTTCTGTTAAACATTCAATGTCTGGAGCTGCAGTAGTAACATGAATGGAGAGATTGTTGACATTTGAGCACAGACTTCAAGAATGCGTGGAGCACACAGGGAGATGAGAGGAATACGAGCTCAGGGGCTAGTGGCTACATAGGTGGGGGCTAATAATTTGCAGGGGGTGAAGGGGCAGTAGGACATGGTGTTTGGGGGGGGGGGGGGGGGGGAGGGAGGGGAGGGAAGAGAAAAATGCAGGGAGGGGATGGTGAAGACATGAACACGTTAACGGTTGCGATCCGGCACTTCAGACTGTTTCTCTTCTAAATCCCAAGTTCGACCAAATAAAGATGGACATTTTGGCCAAAGTGGACGGGACGAGTGGTTGAAGCCATGAAGAATAGCGACGTTGTCTTATTGTGATGTTGGGACTGGTAGCATATCTTTACAAGCGAACTAGGAAAGGAACAAAACAAGTACAGATACATTCAAAGTACACTGCCCCCATTCCAAATATATATATATATGACATCCTCCAGCGCGGCATTGCCCTGCCTTGTCTTGCTTGTCACTCCAGCCTTGTCTTCAGCGCCCGGCGGTACCGCCATGCAGCACATAGTGACGGTATTGGGAGGGAGAGGTGTGCAATAGTTGATTGATTAATTGCATAATTAAAATCAATAAATAGTAATCGTAAAATATTTTTTTAATCAATTCGGTGCCCGGCAATGACGTCATGCAGCATCTGGAGATGGCATAGGAAAGGAACGGTGTACAATAAAGGACAGTGAGGGAGATGAAACATTTTAAAATGTCATTTGAATTTAATTTTGAAATGAATCGAGTCAGTAATTAGTTATTCAAGTGGATAGAAATTGAGTAGGACAAAGGATAATAAAGGAGTAAGAGGGCAGCACAAATTAGGGGGTTTGTATGTTTAAAAAAATGCAATATGATCTTTTAGAGGTTTTCGTTTTGAAAACTAGAAGCCTAGTGGACTCGAGAGAGAGAGAAACACTCGGGGAGAGGAGAAAACTTGGAAAAGCAGGAATGTGATAATGTGTTCGCTTTAGGTTTACGAGCACATACGTGGCGCAGCTGAGATCGAGTCCAATACAATTCCAAGATCAATAACGGAGTACATAATCGATGTTCAAGATGACAAGGCAACAGATTTGCAATGCTATTTACAGTGCGGTGAACAAATCAATCATCTTCCCTTTTTAAAGACGTTTTCTTGGATTCGGGGAAACGGCATACGTTCGTAAAGACACCGGAAATTCCATTGCAACAAATGTTGCTCGTCTTCAGCTCTGTTTAATTGCAGCTGCAAGGTAAATTTAGCATCGAAACATGACATCATCGAAACCGTCCGGTGGGACTGAGCCGAAAGTAAAGTATGAAGACGGTATGCAGCAAAGCATGTGGTTGGCCAAATGTATCATCTGCAACAAAGATGGGTAAATGCATGTGAATTTGCCGGCCAAGAATGTATTAGACACGGCAACAACTATTTTAAATGGCGGTATGAATGCTATTCATTCAAATGGAGTTTGTGTTTTGAACTTCAACAGAATGACAGGTAGATTGAAGTTCCGTTTGGCTTCTCAGGATTGTTCTGATTTGGTCCTTGTGTTAACAGGAGTTATATGAAAGGTTGAAGGTTTCCATTGCAACAAAGTTTTTGGAATTCAGTTTTCTATCTTGGAGTAGAAAATAATTTAACTTTTTGGAAGAAATCTTCTATTATGATCAACGAATAAAAACTAAATGTTTATGATCGTTTCCTACTTTGTGGTACAACAAGTACTTGTGGTGGCCATGTTAGCCCAGGCGCATACGCAGCAGCAACCGGATTCGCCCAGTTGTGCGCGCGGCGGTGGATGACCGTAATACCAAAATGACTGTTCTCTGCCAAACTGACTGTAATGTCCTTGACTTTTCCTCATTTGCAGCATTTTGTGGAGGTCACCGATGACCAGTTTGACTTTCATACGTACTGCATGCGGAAGATGACGCTTCGCGCATACCTGCAGCTGCTGCGCCTCGAGGACGGCCTTCGACACCACCCGTTCTTCTTCCTCGCTGCGCGTTCCGCCATTGAGATATATTTGCTGTTGCATGATAGGCCGCTTACCCGTGAGAGCGCAGCTAACGAATCTGCTGACGGTGAGTTCTTTCGTTCCAATTTAAGATGCGTGATGTTTGGCTGCATCTGGATGTAGAAAGTAACAGGATTTGCAATCATAGACAGGAAATGAAGCACCAAGTGGAATTGTGAATGAAAGGCATTGATAAGCATTTCAATTTTGTCTGTTTTTATTACACGAATAATGCTCCTTTGCATTTGCTACATGCTATCTTGTTTTATTTTTATGCCTCCACCGACGAATTCGCCAGAGGCATTATTTTTCGGGGTTGTTAGTCCGGCTGTCGGTCCATCCGTGATAGGTTTTCGTTACCACGATAACGTGAGAACGGCCGAAGGACTCTTAGTGTAATGTGGTGGAAGTATATATAATGGGGCAAAGATGAACTGATTAGATTTTGAGGTCAGAGGTCATGTTAGGTAAAAAATCCTGTTACCGTGATAATTTGTGACCTCGTGATGGGATTCAGGCCAATGTTGGTACAAGTATATATTATGATGCAAAGATTAATTGATTTGATTTTGCAGTCAAGAGGTCAAAGATCAGAGATCATGTTAAGTTAAAATTATTTCGTTATCACGATAACTTAAGAACGGCTGAAGGGATCTATGTCAAACTTGGTGCAGGTATGTATAATGATGAAAAGATGAACTGATTCGATTTTGCGGTCACAAGGTCAAAGGCCAACGGTCATGTTAGGTAAAAATCCTGTTCCGTGATAACTTGTGAACCAGTGATGGGATTCTGAGCAATGTTGGTACGAGGATGTAGTGTGATGTAAAGATGAACTGATTTGATTTTGGGGTCAAGAAGTCAAAGGTTAAAGTCTGTAATAGGTTTATAACTTGAGAACAGCTGAAGGGATTCAAATCAAACTTGGTGCAGGTATGTATAATGATGTAAACATGAACTGATGAAATTTTAGATTCAAGAGGTCAAAGGTCAGAGGTCATGTTAAATAATTATGTTGCCGCACCAACTTTTGAACAAGTGATGGGATTTTGAGCAAACTTGGTATGAGAATATAAGATGCAAAGATGAACTGATTGGATCACAGATAAAAGGTCACAGGTCATGTCAGGTAAAAATGTGATAACTTGAGAACAGCTGAATGGATTTAAATCAAACTTGGTACAGGTATGTATAATGATGTAATAATGTGGGCGGGGAATATCGGTCGACGTGACGTCAAAGAGTATCGTTCTAGTTTTAGGTTATCGTTTGCCAGTCAGTTCTTCCTATTGTGAAGCAGAATTTTTAAAGCATTGGATTGTTCACCCACGAACAGGGAACATGCGCTGGATTTCGACCGTTGTGAGACAGATAAGTTTTACCCTCCTAAAGCTTGTTGCCCTGATAGCATCTCGTATAAATACGAGAAGAATTTGCAGTGAAATTTTGGCAAAGCACCTGGCTGATTAGGCACGGAACAACGCTCCCCTCTGATTACATCTTGGTCGTAAACCCTGCTGAAAAAGAACGATGACAGGCACGTAAGGAAAACCATGCAGATTTCGAACCACAAGGCCAGATGTTGGTGAAGTGTTTGGCGCATCAGGAATGTGCTTGTTTACTGTAGCGACATCCATCATATCCAGTCATAGCAAATGTGATTTGCCATGTGTCTTGTGTGGATAACTCTCATTGGACCGTAATGATATTCATTTGCATTTTTTTTTGTTTTACAGCGTACCCGATAGGGCAAAGCCGTCTAGAACAGTGTTTGTCTGTCCGTATGTATGTGTGTGTGTGTATGTATGTATGTATGTATGTATGTCCCCACAAACATACACTAGTCAGAGCTGAGGATCTGGTCACATGACAGGGGTGATGTGACGTCATTACGGCGGTACGATGGCTGACTCCACACACCGCCATTTTGATTCCTATGCCGTTCAGGCCGAACATATCGTTGACATGTCATGTGTCACAATCTGCATGCTCTACCTTTATGTTTTTCATTCAGTGTGAAACACAAACATGTGAAACACATGAAGTAAAACACATGAAAATAAGGATCTTTTAAAACACTCGATTGTTATCCTGGCTGTGGTTGTTGTTGTTTGTGGGTTCCTTCCATGTAGTTTTATATATTTTTCTATTGCTTCACAAAATATCACTACTGTATATATAATTTTGTATGCTCGTTCCGTGTCCTCTAGCCGGGAAAATGGCCTTAAAATGCCTGTTGTTGTTTGTTGTTCCGTGTCCTTCTAAAGGGTTTCTACTGCCATAGCATAATAAATGTTTTCTTTCAAACTGCTGTGTGAATAAACCGAAGTTAGCCCTTCTTCCTCTTCTTCCTCTAATTCAAACTTGTAAAGAGGCATTTTAGAACTGGTAGATTCGGATGAAAGAAACGATTTTTTACAGCGTAGATATTTGGTTCCTGTTTCTACAGCATTTGTCTCCATACAATATGTATGTATGCCCCTCACATATTTATCCTACATTTTGGGTGAGTTTTATAGCCGACAATTACGCTTCTGAAAGGTAGAATGTAATGCCATTTGGCTTTGCCAGCTATGTTTCTTTCAACACCCTTTCGGGAACGTTCATATATTACATCATATATCTGTCGAAGTGTAGTAGGGAAGGTGTCCTTTCTGGATTGCCATCCACCTTCAGGGTTTTCCACGCTGTGGCTAGACGTTCATATTTTCAAGTGTGATCTAAAACTGTTGCCAAACTGCATTGTCTTTTAACCTCATGGTGTCAATATTTTTTTTTCTGCTTTTTGTCTTTTTTCTGGTAAGCCTTTTCTATTTCACTTTGGTAACTATTACACAAGTAATGGTCACTTGAATTTTTTAATTTATTTATTGTCTTGTTTCTTGTATTTATTTATTTATGTATCTATTATTAGTCCCCTACCGGTGTACACCGTAGGGGACTATAGGTTTGCACTCCGTCCCTCCGTCTGTCGGTCCGTCAGTCCGTCACGTAAAGAACAGCTTTCCGGACTTTTTTCCTAAACTCTTAATGCTAATGATTTCAAACTTGGTACATGGTTTCGTCATAAGTTACAGATCAAGTTCGAACTTCACGACGTTTCGATCATTTTTGACAAAGTTATGGCACTTTGAACTTTCGGAATTTCCCCAACAGTTTTCCGGATTATAATTTGGAGTGCGGTAAGTCATAATACTGTCTTCTATGACAGTGCTACCCAATGCCGGTAGGGGACATGTAATGCAGCACAATACTCAGAATGCTTGTTTAATCTTGGTTTCTAGAGGTTTATTCAGTCAGGTCAGTTTCTTTCTTGACTGCCACTGTTAACATGTAACCCAGTTGCTACCTGCCGTATGGTCGGGTCGTCGGTGACTAAACCTACTCCCCTCACAGGCTTGCCAGTGGGGAGGGTGACTGCGACACCCTGCAGGATTAAAAACAACACCTGTTAAAGGACGGATGAGTTCCCTCCGGGAGACAAAGGCCATCCACTACGGAGATAGTGTCTCCTAAAAACACCCATCCAGTTGGACCATTTTTTTTTTTAGGTAGTAGGTTGTAGACAGCAGCTGCTCAGGGTAGTACTACCATTCGGATTTGGGAGCGTTAAGCAAGCAAATAAAATCATGCGTTGGCCTGAAAATTGTTGGCTCGTGCGTCTCTCGGTGGCCCAATTGAAATGCCTCCTTCATGTCCACAGAAAACCTTTCCTCCAAGGAGCTGAAGAAGCTGCGCAGCAAGCAACGCCGTGCCCGGCGCAAGGCTCAAGAAGAACAGCTCCGTCGGAATGCGGAGGAACGGCGCCATCAGCAAGCTCGCAACACACGGCGGCGGAAAGACGACGACGACGATGAGGGAGCGGGTGGGAAGGAAGAGCTGCTGCCCGAGAAGTTGGCTCGGGTCTGTATGGGTTTGAGATAGTGATTAGACCGCTCTCCTAAGAATAACCAATGATCTTCTGACCTCTCTTGACTGTGGTAAGGTTTCCGTTCTTGCTCTTTTGGACTTGTCTGCCGCCTTTGACACGATTGACCATAGTGTCTTAATTCGTCGTCTTGAAATCACATTTGGTATAACTGGTACTCCCCTTTCTTGGCTGATGTCCTATCTTACTGATAGAGTGCAAACAGTTGTTGTCAATGGCCAGAAATCAGCCCCTTCTCCGCTTTCCTTTGGCGTTCCCCAGGGCTCAGTCCTGGGACCTATCCTCTTTCTTTTGTACACTCAGCCTCTATTTGATCTTGTTGCCAGACATTCAGTTGATCACCACGCCTTTGCGGACGACAATCAGCTGTACAAAGGAAGCACGATTCAACAAATCGTGCCCACTGTTGAAGTGTTCGAAGGCTGTATTGCCGACGTGAAGGCGTGGATGACCCAAAACAAACTTCAGCTGAACGATGCTAAAACAGAGTCTATGATTGTAAGATCGCACAGATGTCCTCTACAATGTTCACTTCCTACCACTATTCATGTTGGTGAAACCGATGTAAACTTTGTTTCGTCGGCCAAGAACCTTGGTGTGGTTTTCGACTGTAACATGACATTTTCCAAGCAAGTACTTCAAACTTGCAAATCAGCATACTTTCAGCTGCGAAAGATCGCATCCATTCGCCACTTTCTTACTCCTCAAGCTGCTCTAACTCTGGTCTGTGCCCTTGTCCTCTCAAGGCTAGACTATTGTAATTCTTTGTATGCTGGCTGCCCTCAGTTTCTCTTGGATAAGTTACAAAAGGTTCAAAACTCTGCCGCTCGTCTTGTCTGTAAGCGAAGAAGTCTGACCATGTTACTCCGCTTCTTGAATCTTTACACTGGCTGCCTGTCTTTGCTCGTGTGCAATACAAAATTTGCACACTATGTTATAAATCATTGTGTGGAACCGGACCTCACTATCTCTCCGATTTGCTCACTCTCTATGAACCTCGGCGACGGCTTCGCTCAAGCGACGACTCTATGAACTTAGAGCCGCCACGCACCAGCACCAAGTCGTTTGGCGAGAAATCCTTTTCCTTTGCTGCACCTCTGCTCTGGAATGACTTGCCTTCCTCTGTTCGACATGTTGACTCTCTTCCTGCCTTTAAAACCTCCCTCAAAACCTATCTGTTTCACAAGTCTTTCAAAGTCTAAGTCGTGTTTTCCCTTTGGTTTGAGGTGGGACAGAGATCGAGAGTATGTCTGTGTACATGTGCGGGGGAGGGAGGGAGGGGAGGAGGAGGGGGAGTACACATCTGTGGGTTTTGAATGGGGAGGGAGAGGAATAGGGCAAGAGTGAAGGTGTGTGTGTTTGTGTGTGTGTGTGTGTGTGTGCAGTGTGTGTGCGTTCGCATGATAATGTAAAGCGCCATGAGGGTAGTTTACTCTGCTTGATGGGGCTATATAAGACTCCTTTATTATTATTATTATTATTATTTTGTCACTCGGTGATTTTTATTTTCAAAAGCTCCATTTAACCCAGTTTGATCTGATTGACACATTTTCTATCCTCATGAACCAGCCCGAATGTCCGATGGAGGAGGCTGTGAAATTCCTGGTACCTCTGCGCTTGCTTGCAGCGGATCGCATTGAGACACATCTCATGGCTTTTGACATCTATCTGCGAAAAGGTTGGATTTGGCAAGGCGAAGGTTCATGTTGTAATGCAGATACTCCCAAGGAAAAGATTTGTATGAGGACATATCCACAGTAGAGTGTGACCATTGTGTGACACAGGTCAATAAAATTGAAAATGCATCAGCAGTGTCTGTACATGCTTTATATGAAATTAGGACCTATACTGTTAATAAATTTTATTGCGTGAAGATAGTGGCTATGCTGTGTGTGGGTAAGGAAGGTTTTTTTTTTCAACATAACACATAGAGATAACGTATGGGACATTGACATTTATTATGTGTTCATTTTTTTATGAATACTGCAGATGCTGAGGTTATTGACCATGTCTGGAAAAAGCTATTCAAGTCGACTGTTAATTACCATGAAAACATGTTGATTTGAGAAAAAGCTTGTCTGTCCATGACACTTTCTCCTCAAAAGGACGGTAATGAACGGTACATTTGACAGTAACATTAGATATCACGAATAGTTCCACTAAAGGAGTTAACACACACCAAACGAAACAAAAGAAGACTTCTTAGGCTGGTTTGATTGAATTCAGAACCTAAAAGTTCTTATTCCTCATAGTCGGACTCTACAGCAAAGTCAAAATATTTGAAAAGTAACGAACAGGACATTTGACAGACAAGGTTAACAGATAATGCAGGTTTTTTTCAAAACATCTTGAATTGACAGCAATTTTGGAAAAAAACGATAACAGGTTTGTTGGGATTTTGTTTTACAATATTTGACATACAATAAAGAAGAGAAACCACTACAATGCTTTTCAAGTTACAATTGAGGAGTAACGAACATGACAGCGTGAATAGACCAGGCCATGTTGAGACCATATTGAGGCTTGGTGGGCAAATGACTTTGTCACGTTCGATATTATATGTCGGAGCGTTTGTCGTCGCAACGTCAAGCCTATTTTGACGTAGCATTGTGACTCTCGGATGATCTTATGTTTTTCCGAACCTTCCTACGTATATCGAAGGTAACAACGTCATTTGCATACCAAGCCTCCGTTTGGTATGTGGCGTGAATAAGGTCTATACCAGTGCCAGCTCAGCCTACATCGGTAGCCGGCACACATCGACATGGAAGGCTTGCACTTAGAGGCGGCTGTCCATAAAGTTGTTGGTAAACTTGGGCTGTCCTCATTAAAACAAAAACAGGAGGAGATCATTAAAGACCGATTGAAGAAGGATAATGTTTTTGCTTTGCTGCCAACCGGCTATGGCAAAAGCTTCTGTTTTGTCATCCACCGCTTGTTCTAGATAAGGTAGCGAGCGATATGAATGCCATTTAAGCAAACAGTATTTTCGAATTTTAAATTGTAATTTATTAATGTAGCGATATCCAGGGCGCGTGCAGTAGTGATTTACAGAGTCTGGGAGGTAGGTACTTTGAAAATCTTCGAATGGTTACAGAGGCTAGGACATATGACTCTGTGTCATCAGAAATATAAAAAACACAGAGGCATATCGTATAGGACTAGTCTATATATTATGTACAACAACACATTTAATTTACAAATTAATGTAAAAAAGTAGATTTTGATAAGTAACTATCATTTGCAAAGTCTAAATATAAATAGAGATTACGTTTGAAGTATCATTAATAATATGATTGAATCTATCTTCACAGACGAAAACCACTCAATCAAAATAGTCACGAATTATACAGTGGACAGACAGTGCATGTTGTCAAATGTACAGTTCGTTACTAGTTAGGCGTAAATGTAGCTGGGCTGAAAAAATGTGCGAATAATTACAAGAAACATTGTGGCTAACTGGAAAGTAATTGCTATTAAATAACCACAAAAGTAATATCAATGAGTTTTATTGAATGTTATTTCGCTAACTGGGACATATCTTGTTCACCAGTAACGAACCGCCCGGTTTGACAGGTGTCCGCGGACACACATGTCTGTCAAATGTCCTGTGCGTTTACAGGCAATAATCGGGTTCAGCGAATCTCTGCCCAACAACCACGATCCACGAGCACAATCATTTCGTTTCATAGCAGTAAATTCAATAAAATCACACCAAAAAACGACTTAGTTTCCGGTTTTAATGATAAATAATGTCCACGCAAGTAAAATAGTAACGAACAGTACATTTCCTACAAGTTTGACCGACAGGTTAACTTACCAGCAGATCGCCATGTCTTCCACTGCGCGCTCAAAATGGATGTGCACATATAGGGATGACGCAACGCGTGTGTGGGAGACTTTCAGTCGTCATCAAAACAGTTGTAAATACCCCCACAGCTGTTTTTGATTGCAAAAGTAACGAACAGACATTGACCGACGTCACTACGGCATATTTCAGCACTCTGGCATTTTTTTTACTGAGTGATTGTCACGGAGTTGGTTTACCCAGCATTACGTTGCAGCACCTAATGGTTGTGTTATGAATTTGGGTAGAGTGATATATAGAGCCATGTAGATCTGAATAGGTATCATGCTTCGTCTGTCACGTTAGGGAATCTACCTGTAATAAGTTCTATGTTTAGTCTGGTTTGTCGGTATAAGCTGTATTTGTGTCCCCGCCGTGAGGGTTTTCGTTCGGGGGGTGGGGCTTGCTAATTAGTGCATGGATTATGGATAAAGTTCC
The DNA here is from genome assembly GCF_964187855.1 of Myxine glutinosa. Classification (NCBI taxonomy): domain Eukaryota; kingdom Metazoa; phylum Chordata; class Myxini; order Myxiniformes; family Myxinidae; genus Myxine; species Myxine glutinosa. The sequence continues at coordinate 2,037,044 of NC_136261.1, read as the reverse complement.
CTCGTTCGTCATTTCCCCCTGTCGCCAAACCTTTGTCCCTTATGGCAACGCATTCTCATATAAACACTTAGATAGGTCCTTAGTAACCACCTTTAGAGGCCATTTTTCCCCGCAAGCGGGGGTTGGCCTTTTTCGGGAACCGTGGTTGTTGTTGTTTTTTGGTCCCCTTTTTGAAGCAATGTTTTACGGCCGGATGCCCTTCCTGACGCCAACCCTTTTTGCCGCCTTTAGCGACAAACAGGGAATTACCAGTGAACTGGTACTCAATTAGCCGACCTCGGAAGGATGACAGGCTGAGTCAACCCCCCTGGCGTTAATTCAGCGATCGACCGGGATTTGAACCCAGGATCCTGGGATCCTAAGCCGGCACCCTAGCCGCTAGCCCAACACCAGGGTTCCACAACACCAGGTCCTTAGTGCACAACAGTAATTAAATTCCCCTCCCTTACAATAAGACTGTGGAAGACAAGCAGGCAGCGGCCGTGTACAACTCCGGCGTGGGCGTCAGACATCGAGCAAGGCTGGGAGCCACGCCCAGGAGGACTGTTTGGCCAGGGGGGGCGGGGGGGGCGAGCAACACCACAGAGCGGGAAGCACTCGGCCAATGGGAGGGCACCAGCGCAACAGAACCTTCGAGAGGTCGAGAGACGAGGTGCTGGTTGGGGCAGAGCAAGAATTGACGTCACACGCAAGGTGACAAAAGGGCTCGCTGGACGACATTTTAACTCTCTTTGCGCTGGACCCCCTTCGAGTTGGAAATCGTTATTCGCCCTTCTTTTTGCCTCTGCGCTGGACGACATTTTCTCTCTTGGTCTCTTCCATTTCTCTCACTGGGATTGGAGCGGTGCTCGGCTCTTCGCGGTGCTTTTTGTGCTTTTGGTGCTGGGAGCGAGTGTTGGTGCTGGGAGCGGGCGTTGGTGCGGTGCTTGGTGCTCGGAGCTTGGAGTGGTGCTTTCGGTGCTGTGAACGAACGGACCTCATGTGCGACCGACGAGGAGTTTGGACTTAGAGCGAGGCGTGCCGTGGAGCGGACGAGGCTGGGGCGAGCGGGTTGATTCGGGGCCTGGCAGAGCGTGGGCGAAGCGGACGGAGGGTATCTTCACGCCGGAGCTCGGAGCCGCGTTGGACGGCGGACACGACTACTGACAGATAAGGCCGCATCCTTCAGATCGGCAGTCTGCAGCCTCCTCACTCTCTGCAGACCTGGACAAAATCACAGACTGGTCAAACAAGTGGAACATGTCTTTCAATCCTGACAAATCTCACACTTACTATGTCTCTCCGAAAAGACCGACTGGAAAACCCTCCCATCTACTTTCTCAACAATCCTCTCCAAGAAGTTCTGTCGCTCAAGCTTTTGGGTCTCACTATCTGCCATGATCTTTCTTGGGAAAACCACATTTCCAAGCTGGCCTCCAAAGCCAGTTGCCGACTGGGCATCGTCCGTCGTGCAAAGTCCTTCCTTGGCACACCTGAGCTCCTCACCACATACAAGGCTTTCATCCGCAGCTCAATGGAGTACTGTTCCCCCCTCTGGGCCGGTGCTCCTGCCTCACACCGAGCTCGGCTTCACGCTGTTGAAACCAAAGCTTTCAGAATCATTGGAATCTTCTGCGATGAAGCTAACTCCGAGGGCCTTTCACTCACTCACCGCAGGCAGGTTGGTGGTCTTTGTCTTTTACCGATTCCTCTCCGGCCTTGCTCCCCCAGCTCTCTCTGTGCTCTGTCCCCCCCAATATTCCTTCAGGTCGCACAAGATCTGCCTGCAACCCTCTTATGGTTAAACTGCCAAAATCTAGGCTCTCTGCTCACCTTCACTCTTTCATTCCCCTTTTCTCCCACCTCTGGAACAAACTCCCCCACTCCCTTCAATCCCACTCCTCCCTCCAGGTCTTTAAAACAGCTGTTCACCACCATCTCTTATCTTCCCCCATCCAAAACCTTGATCTTTTGTACCCCCGCTAATTCACCCCAGATACATCTTTTTTTGAAATTCCAACTTCTTTCCTGGAAGTCCTTGCAGTGTTCATGTGTTTTATACCTCTCCCACCTCTTCCCAAGCCCTCCACCTCCTACATTTCTCCCGATGTCCCTGCTCTCAAATGTTGTGTTTGTGTCCTTCCCCCTCACTCCCCAACTTGTCTACCGCTCCCCTTATTTTTGTGTTTTATGTGTCTGTTTGACTGCCATGATCAAACAGATCCCATGTGTGATTAATGTTCGCTCTTTCACGGGCCTCGATCTTGTATACAAAAAAATAAAAAATAAATTAGAAAAACACACCACGACGGGACAGTTCTTTTATTAATTCATTTTCCTCTGTCTCGTATTTGGAAGTCGGTGTGCGGGATCCCGGTTTAGGACAATTATTTATCTTCCGTCGCGTTCCATTGTTCTCGTGTTCCGTCAAAAATAAATCATTATTTTTGTACATTTTACCTCCCGTGTTCGTTGAGTTACTTTCTCCTCCAGGATCGGAGCTGCAGTCAGTTCGCTATAGGTAAGCGCTTGCCGCCTCTTCTCCTTCATTCTTTCTCCAGTGCTTTTATAGCCGAATCCGTGTTTGATCTTCGCCTCTATTAAAGCCGTTTGAGCCATCCGCGAGCCCTGGTATTAACCTTGAGGGATTCTCGCGACAGTATGTTAAGACACGTCAGAGGGATTTTCACACGTAGAACAAAAGCATGGAATGGACTTATAAGTTAGACCATGTATTTGACCGACGGTGGGGGGTTCGTTACCGACAGTTTCAATCCACTGAAAATTAATGCCAAGTACATGCAATGCAATATTTTGAATCTGCCATATGAAAACACCATCAAACATTTAAAAAAATATTATATAATGTTGAAAGTTAGTCATATTTACTTCTGATTTTCATTCCTTCAATTTGCATTTATATTAGTTATGTCACGATTTTGTGAGGAAATAAATATATTAATAAAGTTTAATTAGAAGAAAAAAAAACCTCTATAAGCTCGATCCTCGGCTTATAACTGTTGACATTATCTCATGGAGTAACATGGATTGTATTCCTATGAGGATTCTTAGATAGGTAATAAAGATGACTTGAATAATTGATATATAATGAGAACATGATAGTTATAACTCAATACTGTGGACATGCCCATTAAGAGGTTAATAATGGCCATCTCATTGAGCGTGTGCGTGTGCACACATGACATGCATGCGGGTGTGTGTGCACATTATAGCTTTACATGTTCTGATGTTGGGGAGAGTCGAAAACTTAAACCAAGAAATACGAGTCTTTACGAGGAAGCCAATGATTTATGGTCCATTTTCGTATTAAGTTAACTTTAGTCTTATTTGATATTTTGTTCACCTGGTTTACTTCTGTTTCACTCTTCATCCTAGGGAAACTGCTGCTGATGCTGCAGTCTGCTCGCAGGGCCTTTTGCCTCGACGCTAACCACCCTTGGCTGCATGAACGTCTCGTCCGGCTAGCCTGTGCAGGTGTGTCTATGCGTGTGAGAAAGGGTGGTGTGGGGAGGCTTAACAGGGATAGATGGCAATACACCAATACACCATTATCTCATGTGATTCAATTCCTGCTCATGATATTTATTTGAGTCTTTTGAAGGACTGGAAGGATGACTGGGATTAAAGGGAGGCGGTTCCACGGGTGTGATAAATAAAGGAGTCGATGTGAACAGTTAGCTTGCATTTTGGGAGGTAATGGTTTACTGGAACAATGTCGATATACCCGAAATGAGAATAGACTGCGCAACTGTCGGTGATGAGATAGCGAACGGTCCCTGTGCTTCTATTTATTTGTGCTACAGGCCAATGATGGTGAGAGTGTGCATTCCACAGCATCCATGGAACAGAGTTTTGAAGCAAGTGCATTAAACCAGCGCCAGGAATCGAGAAATACTCCGTTCAGCAAGACACAAACGTCCTGTACATTAAGATGTGTGTGTGTGTGTGTGTGTGTGTGTGTGTGTGTGTGTGTGTGTGTGTGTGTGTGTGTGTGTGTGTGTGTGTGTGTGTGTGTGTGTGTGTGTGTGTGTGTGTGTGTGTGTGTGTGTGTGTGCGTGTGTGTGTGCGTGCGTGCGTGCGTACAGTCACATGAAAAAGTAAGTACACCCCATGTAAAGTTTTGACTTTTTCAACATATTTCAACATACAGTTATTTGATCTTCATTTCAACAACAATATTGAAAGATAAAGGTGATATAATATAACAAATATCATGAAACATTTGCATGTTGTAGTCCATTGTATAATTTAAATAAACATAAATGCAAATTTCGCATGTGGAAAAAGTAAGTACACCCCTACATTTAACATGACTACAAATACCTAAAATTAGAATCAGGTGCACCAGCTCAGGTGCAAATGATTAGAACATCGTTAGAGAGGATCTTGGAGGAACCTGTCTTATTTAAACCTCAGACATTTAGTTTGGTTTGCTCTTTGTTGTTGAAGTGTGCGGCGTCACCATGCTTAGATCAAATGAGCACTCTGAGGCCTTCAGAAAGAAGGTTATAGATGCCTACGCATCTGGGAAGGGATTTAAAAAGATCTCCAAACAATTTGAAATCAATCATTCGACTGTCCGGAAGATCATCTACAGGTGGAGAAGATTCCAAACAACTGCCAACTTGTTCAGGCCAGGCCGCCCCAGCAAGAGCAGACCGCAAGATGCTGAAAGAAGTCTCGCAGAACCCCAGAATGTGATCACGGGTCCTACAGGTAGCTCTTGCCACTGTTGATGTCAAAGTGCACGAGTCTACCATTAGAAAGAGGCTGCCCAAATTTGATCTACATGGGAGGTGTGCCAGGAGGAAACCTTTGCTGTCCAGAAAGAACATCAGGGCAAGACTAAAGTTTGCCAATGAACACCGAGGCAAAGACCAGCACTTCTGGAACAATGTGCTCTGGACAGATGAGTCAAAGGTAGAGCTATTTGGACACAGTACCAGAAGACATGTTTGGCAAAAACCAAAGACAGCATTTGACCACAAGAACCTGATACCAACTGTAAAGCATGGTGGTGGAAATATTATGGTTTGGGGCAGCTTTGCTGCATCAGGGCCTGGGCAGCTCACCATCATAGAATCCACTATGAATTCTTCATTGTACCAGAGGGTGCTTGAGGATAATGTGAGGCCATCTGTCGGAAAGTTGAAGCTCAACCAAAGGTGGGCCTCACAGCATGACAATGACCCTAAACATACCAGTAAATCCACCAAGGAATGGTGGAAAAGAAAGAAATGGAGGGTTCTGGAATTGCCAAGTCAAAGCCCGGATCTAAATCCCATCGAGATGTTGTGGGAGGATTTGAAACGAGCTGTGCATGCAAGAAACCCCTCAAACATCGCACAGCTGAAAGAATTCTGCATGGAGGAGTTGGCAAAAATTTGTCCCAGTCGATGTCAGAGACTGGTAGACAGTTATAAGAAATGCCTACTTGAGGTTGTTTCTGCCAAAGGGGGCAATACCACCTATTGGGTCCTACTATTCTCCACGCATGGCTGGCGGACTTCCTCTCTGGTCGTAGTCAACGTGTGGCCCTGAATGGGTTTCTCTCATCTCCTCTTCCTGTTCAGGCTGGAGTTCCCCAAGGTAGTGTTCTGGGCCCTGTGCTTTTTCTGGTCTTCATCAATGATCTCTCTGACTCTCTTGAAAATCCTCTCTATCTCTTTGCTGACGACTCTACTCTCTGTCGCTCCATTCCTCATCCCTCAGATCAGCAGTCTGCAGCCTCCTCACTCTCTGCAGACCTGGACAAAATCACAGACTGGGCAAACAAATGGAACATGTCTTTCAATCCTGATAAATCTCACACTCTTACCATGTCTCTCCGAAAAGACCGACTGGAAAACCCTCCCATCCACTTTCTGAATAATCCTCTCCAAGAAGTTCTGTCACTCAAGCTTTTGGGTCTCACTATTTGCCATGATCTTTCCTGGGAAAACCACATTTCAAATCAGGCCTCCAAAGCCAGTCGCCGACTGGGCATCCTCCGTCGTGCGAAGTCCTTCCTTGGCACACCTGAGCTCCTCACCACATACAAGGCTTTCATCCGCAGCTCTATGGAATACTGCTCTCCCCTCTGGTCTGATGCTCCTGCCTCACACCTAGCTCGTCTTCACGCTGTTGAAACCAAAGTGTTCAGAATCATTGGTATCTCCCGCGATGAAGCTAACTCCAAGGGCCTTTCACTCACTCACCGCAGGCAGGTTGGTGGTCTTTCCGTCTTCTACCGACTCCTCTCTGGCCTTGCCCCCCCAGCTCTCTCTGGGCTCTGTCCCCCAAATATTCCTACAGTTCGCACAAGATCTGCCTGCAACCCTCTTATGGTTAAACTGCCAAAATCAAGACTTTCTGCTCACCTTCACTCCTTCAATCCTCTTTGCTCCCGCCTCTGGAACAAACTCCCTCACTCTTCAATCCCACTCCACCCTCCATGTCTTTAAAACAGCTGTTCACCACCATCTCTTATCCTCCCCCATCCAAAACCTTGATCTTTTCTACCCCCGCTAATTTCGGTCTCCTTGTGTTTTATACCTCTCCCCCCTCCCCCCCCCCTCCCCTTCCCATGCCTCCTGCCCCCAAGCCCTCTCCCTCCCACACTTCTCCCTGCTCTCAAATGTTGCGGTTGTGTGCTTCCCCTTCTCTCCCCATCTTGTCTTCCGCTCCCTCTTTTTGTATATTTTGTTTGTCTGGTTGATTTGTTTGTGAAATAAATGTTAGCTCTTTCACGAGCCTCGATTGAGTATACAAAAAAAAATAAAAAAAATAATTAGAGCCAAGGGTGTACTTACTTTTTCCACATGCAAACTTTGCATTTATGTTTATTTAAATTATACAATGGACTACAAAATGTAAATGTTTCATGATATTTGTTATATAATATCACCTTTATCTATCAATATTGTTGAAATGGAGATCAAATAGCTGTATGTTGAAATATGTTGAAAAGTCAAAACTTTACATGGGGTGTACTTACTTTTTCACGTGACTGTATATACAGTGCATTCAGAAAGTATTCAGACCCCTTCACTTTTTTCACATTTTGTTATGTTGCAGCCTTTGGCTGAAATCGTTTAAATTCATTTCGGAAGCCTCTCCTCAGTGAAAGACACATGAAAGCCCACTTGGAGTTTGCAAAAAAGCACCGAAAGGACTCTCAGACTGTGAGAAACAAGATTCTGTAGTCTGATGAAACCAAGATTGAACTGTTTGGCTTCCGTCTGGCCACTCTGCCATAAAGCCCAGATCGGTGGAGTGTTGCAGTGATGGTTGTCCTTCTGGAAGTTTCTCCCATCTCCACACAGGATCTCTGGAGCTCAGCCAGAGTGACCATCGAGTTCTTGGTCACCTCTCTCACCAAGGCCCTTCTCCCCCGATTGCTCAGGTTGGCCGGGCGGCCAGCTCTAGGAAGAGTCCTGGTTGTTCCAAACTTCTTCCATTTAAGAATTATGGAGGCCACTGTGTGTGCTCTTGGGAACCTTCAATGCAGCAGAAATTTTTTTGTAGGCTTCCCCAGATCTGTGCCTCAACACAATCCTGTCTCTGAGCTCTGCAGGCAGTTTCTTCGACCTCATGGCTTGGTTTTGCTCTGATATGCATTGTCAGCTGTGAGACCTTATATAGACAGGTGTGTGCCTTTCCAAATCATGTCCAATCAATTGAATTTACCACAGGTGGACTCCAATCAAGGTGTAGAAACATCTCAAAGATGATCAAGATAAATGGGAGGCACCTGAGCTAAATTTCAAGTGTCATAGCAAAGGGTATGAATACTTATGTCAATGTGATATTTCAGTTTTTTCTTTTTAATAAATTTGCAAAACTTTCTAAAATCCTGTTTTCTCTGTCATTATGGGGTATTGAGTGTAGATTGATGAGGGAAAAAATGAATTTCAACGATTTCAGCATAAGGCTGCAACATAACAAAATGTGAAAAAGTGAAGGGGTCTGAATGCACTGTACATGTCGAAAGATTTGCAGCTCAGGATTCATCTATCTATAATTCCAGTAATCTCTGTGTGTATGTATGTATGTATGTATGTATGTATGTATGTATGTATGTCTGTGACCGCTGTTTCTCGACAACCACGGGTCCGATATACTTTAAACTTGCCAGGTATATTGCTGGGGACCCGAGGATGTGCCTTTTCAAGGTTTCATATTAATCGGACAAGTAGTTACCGAGCTATGTCCAAAAAACGATTCAACCAATCAGAGAGCAGCGAGCTATCACGTGTGCCGAACGTGGCGAACAGACTCTGCCTCGGACGGCACATTTGAGAGCGTATTCATTTATTTCACGTTGGAAAACTATGTTGCCGTTAAACTATGTTTTAAAACTAATTAAAACTAATTTGCGATTCATCGTAACTGCGATTTGCGACCTTCCGGACAGTGAAGACTGCACTTCCGGCAGCCAATCACAGAACGCGTTATTGCGTAGGCGTGGCCGATGTGAGAGCGAGCCGAGCCGAGCGCGTGCGCCATTACGGTTCGTAATTCGATTTCTTCCGGAGAAAATAATAATTTCTCGATTTCTTATGCGCATTATTTCTCCCAATTCAGTCAGAGCGAAGGGCGGAAGCGAAGAGCGTTGTTTTTTTTGTTTACGGGCGTACGGGCGGGGTAGAGCGTACGGGTAGCGTTATTTTTTTTTTTTGGCAAGGAACGGGCACCCACGTACGGGCATGCCCTAGTATTGTAAAAGATAGCACACTGAGCAGTAAAAAGAATTTAAAATTCTTTATTAATCACCTGACGTTTTAAGAACAAACTAGTTCTCTTCCTCAGAGGCGTTGATTGTGGTGTGGTGGTGAAACTGTTAAGTTCCGTTGCGGACGGTTCATGTCATGGATTGGTCCAAGTCCTTGCCAATCACAGGGATTCGTTGCATTCAAATGACTCTGCCGTTTTTGACGTTGTAATTGATTGCGTAGTGCTATGTATGTGGGATGTAAGTCGATGTGTCGGTTGATGGAGTTTTTATCAGAGTACCAGGCCTCAACAATCTCGCGGTTCACTCTCAAAGATCCTGTGGCTGTGGCAAGGATCGTGGTCCGATTCCATGAGAATGTGTGCTGGTGTGTTGGTGTGTGTGTGTGTATGTGTGTCGCAACCAATGACGACCTGTCTTGTCGTCTCACAGCACGTTGGTGTTCAGTTAGCCTTGTGGTTCAGCGTTTGGATGTTTGGCCCACATAATTGGCTTCACAATCTTCACATTGTATGTTGTAGATGACATTCTTTTTGTCAAATGTGTTCACCTGGTCTTTTGGCTTTGACAGCTGTGCTCGTAAGGATGCTTGTGGTTTGTGGGTGAGGTTGATGTTGTACTCATGTAGAATGCGGCTTGTAGTTTCGGAAGTGTGTTGTATGTAAGGAAGTGCCACCGTCCCTAGAACTCTGAGATAGAATTGTGAGGAGGCATAGATCTGGGGAAGGGTACAAAACAATTTCTAGAGTGTTGAAAGTTCCCAAGAGCACAGTGAGCTCCATCATTAGAAAATGGAAAGAACATGGAACTACCCAGACTCTTCCTCGAGCTGCCCATCCTACCAAACTGAGCAACCGGGCAGGAAGGACCTTGGTCAGGGAGGTGACCAATAACCTGATGACCACTCTGATTGAACTACAGAGTTCCTTGGCTGAGATGGGAGAACCAGCTTCAGAGTGCAAAATACCTTAGACTGTGGTGAAGATTTACATTCCAAAAGCACAATGACCCCAAGCATACAGCCAAAGCAACACTGGAATGGCTTCAAAACAAGAACGTGAATGTCCTTGAGAGGCCCAGCCAAGGCCTAGACTTGAATCCCATTGAGAATCTGAGGAAAGACTTGAAGATTTCTGTTCACCGACACTCCCCATCCAACTTGACAGAGCTTGAGCAAATCTGCAAGGAAGAATGGGAGAAACTCCCCAAATCCAGATCTGCAAAACTGATAGACAAACCCAAGAACATTCCAAGTTGTAATCCCTGCCAAAGTCGCTTCTACAAATTATTGAGTCAATGGGCTGAATGCTTATGTAAATTAGATATTTATGTGTTAATTTTTGGCGAGGCCTTCATCGGGGCCGAACGAGCAAGGCTTCCGCTGCCGAAATCCAGCGCGGCTTGGGCGATTTTTCCCCTGTTTGGAGAACACCCAGCGAGGCCTTCTTCGGGGCCAAGCGAGCAAGGGCGTGTCGGGACCTGGTTCGCGCCATTGACCAAGTGGTTCGCACCAACCGGAGCTGTTTTCGGATGACGTGCTGATGTCCTTGGACTTCGCGCCAGGCTTTGGGCCGACCGGGCCGACGTGCATCGAAGTCCTTTCCCAGGGTATGGTGCTGACCGGGCCGCCGTGGTGCTGACCGGGCAAACGTGGCGTGGTGCTGACGGGGCCCCCGCAGCCGTGATGCCCCCCCCCCCTCAGAATTTCCATGTTTTAAACGTTTCCCAGTGTGTACCCTGGATTAGAATAGGTACACCGTATCACTGCGTGTCGTAAGAGACGACTAAGAGGGTTGGCGTCAGGAAGGGCATCCGGCCATAAAAACATTGCCTCAAAAAGAGAACCATGACAATTGCAACTTACAACTACATAGGGTACAGCCCGGAGTGGAGAACGGTTTCTGAGGTTTGGGACATGGAATGTAGGGACAATGACAGGGAGATCAGGAGAAGTGGTGGAAGTATTGGTCAGAAGGAGAGTGGATATATGTTGTGTGCAAGAGACGAGATGGAAGGGAAGTGGTGTGAGAATGGTGAAGGGTAGGCAGGGACAGAAATACAAGTTTGTGTGGCAAGGGTGCCCAGAAGGCGTGAATGGTGTTGGTGTCCTGTTTTCTGAGGAGTTTGTCGACAGTGTGGTGAGTGTGACTAGAGTGAGTGAAAGGTTGATGATGGTGAAAATAATGATTGGAAAGCTCTTGGTGAACGTCATCTCGGGATATGCTCCGCAGGTTGGTCGGAGCGATGAAGAGAAGGACAAGGTTTGGTGTGCGATAGAGAAGCTGATGGAAAACGTGAAAGATGAGGAAGTTGTTGTGGTAGGGGGAGACCTAACTGGACATGTGGGAAGGAGTATGGATGGTTTTGAGGGAGTTCATGGGGGTTACGGATATGGTGTGAGAAATGGAGAAGGTGAAAGGATTTTGGAGTTTGCTGATGGAGCTGATTTGTTGATTTGTAATACTCAGTTCCAGAAAGAGGATAATAAGCTTGTTACATACACGTCAGGTGGGTCGACGACAACCGTTGACTACCTGATGGTGCGTAGGCGAGATAGGGGGCACCTCCGGGACACAAAGGTGATCCCGGGGGAGGAGGCTGTTTCACAGCACCACTTGGTTGTCTGCGACATAAGGGGGAAAGGTGCGAGGAGAGCTCGGCGGGTGAAGTACCAACCGAGAATGAAGGTGTGGAGGTTGAAAGAGGTGACAGTAAGGGAGGCATTGAAAGAGAGTCTGAGTAGGGTAGAGGATGATGTGGTTGAGCTTGAAAGTGGTTGGATGTCAATGAAAGCTAGTCTGTTGGGAGCCGTTGGTGAGGTATGTGGATGGACAAAAGGACCACCGAGGCATTCGGAAACATGGTGGTGGGATGATGAAGTTGGAAAGAGGATTGACGAGAAGAAGAAGAAGTTCAAGGAGTGGCAGAAGGCGAAGGGTATGGGAGCAGAAACAGCAGAGCATGAAAGTTATAAGGCAGCCAGGAAGGCTGCAAAGAAAGAGGTAGCAAAGGCGCAGGAGGCATGTAGGAAAATGTTCTGAGAACGCTTGGATTCGGAAGAGGGTCAGAGAGCAGTATTCAGGATTGCAAAGCAGATAGCGAAAGAGAGGTGTGATGTGATGGGGGTGAGTTGCTTGAAGGATGAAGTGGGACAAATCGTTGTGGACCCAGATGGAATTAAAGGAAGATGGAAAAGATATATGGAAATGCTGTTGAATACAGAGAATGAATGGGATGGCAACATAGAGAGTAACCCAGTTTTAGGACCGGCAGAGAAGATAACTGAGAAGGAAGTTGAGGAAGCGATCAAAGCAATGAAGAGTAGAAAAGCGGGAGGGCCGACGGGAGTTGTGGGAGATATGTTGAAGGCAGCAGGAAGTTGGGGTGTGAAGAGAATGACGGAGATCTGTAATCTGGCAGTGAAAGAAGGCCGCATTCCAGTGGATTGGGAACTGAGTACCCTCGTCCCTCTATACAAGGGGAAAGGTGACCCTCGAGTGTGGCTCGTACCGAGCGATAAAGTTATTGGAGCATGGAATGAAGGTATTGGAAAGGGTGTTGGAGAGGAGGATAAGGAAGAAAGTGAAGATCGACGAAATGCAGTTTGGATTTATGCCAGGAAGAGGAACGACAGACGCGCTTTTGATTGTGAGGCAGTTTTTTTTTTTTTTTTTTTTTTTGTATACAAGATCGAGGCTCGTGAAAGAGCTAACATAATCACACAAAAAGACAAACCGACACACAAAAAACAAGGGGAGCGGCAGACAAGATGGGGAGAGAGGGGGAGGGACACAAACACAACATTTGAGAGCAGGGACATCGGGAGGACTTGGGGGGAGGTGGGAGAGGAATAAAACATATGAACACTGCAAGGACTCTGGGGTGAATTACCGGGGGTAGAAAAGATCAAGGTTTTCGATGGGGGAAGATAAGAGATGGTGGTGAACAGCTGTTTTAAAGACCTGGAGGGAGGAGTGGGATTGAAGGGAGTGGGGGAGTTTGTTCCAGAGGCGGGAGAAAAGGGGAATGAAAGAGTGAAGGTGAGCAGAGAGCCTAGACTTTGGCAGTTTAACCATAAGAGGGTTGCAGGCAGATCTTGTGCGACCTGAAGGAATATTGGGGGGACAGAGCACAGAGAGAGCTGGGGGAGCAAGGCCAGAGAGGAGTCGGTAGAAGACAGAAAGACCACCAACCTGCCTGCGGTGAGTGAGTGAAAGGCCCTCGGAGTTGACTACATCGCAGGAGATTCCAATGATTCTGAAAGCTTTGGCCTCAACAGCGTGAAGCCGAGCAAGGTGTGAGGCAGGAGCACCAGCCCAGAGGGGGGAACAGTATTCCATTGAGCTGCGGATGAAAGCCTTGTATGTGGTGAGGAGCTCAGGTGTGCCAAGGAAGGACTTCTCACGACGGAGGATGCCCAGTCGGCGACTGGCTTTGGAGGCCAGCCTGGAAATGTGGTTTTCCCAAGAAAGATCATGGCAGATAGTGAGACCCAAAAGCTTGAGCGACAGAACTTCTTGGAGAGGATTGTTGAGAAAGTAGATGGGAGGGTTGTCCAGTCGGTCCTTTTGGAGAGACATTGTAAGAGTGTGAGATTTGTCAGGATTGAAAGACATGTTCCACTTGTTTGACCAGTCTGTGATTTTGTCCAGGTCTGCAGAGAGTGAGGAGGCTGCAGACTGCCTATCTGAGGGATGAGGAATGGAGCGGCAGATAGTGGAGTCATCAGCAAAGAGATAGAGAGGATTTTCCAGAGAGTCGGAGAGGTCATTGATGAAGACCAGAAATAGCACAGGGCCCAGAACACTACCTTGGGGAACTCCAGCCAGAACAGGAAGGGAAGATGAGAGAAATCCATTCAGGGCCACACGTTGCCTACGACCAGAGAGGAAATCCGCAAGCTATGAGTGGAGATTTCCCTGAATACCATAGGAGGTGAGTTTGGTGAGCAGAGCTGGGTGCCAGACCGTATCGAAGGCACGTGATATGTCAAGTGAGACAGCTCTGATTTCCTGTTTGGGATTGAGGACCTCCATCCATTGTTGAGACAGCAGAAGCAACATGTCCAGAATAGAATGACCTGGTCTGAATCCAAATTGATGATCAGAGATCAAGCCATTGGAGAAGAGGAAGGATTTGATATCTGAAGCAATGATGGATTCCATGACTTTGCTGATAATTGGGAGCAGGCTGATTAATCTGTAATTGCAAGGATCTGTTTTTGCACCTTTTTTGTGTAAGGCGGTAATGTTTGCTGATTTCCAAGATGCTGGCAGATGAACTTGAGCAAAAGAGAGGGTGAAAAGAACAGAGAGAGGGTGAGATAGAGCGGCAGAGCAGGATTTTAGGACCCGAGGGCTGATGCCATCTGGTCCAGTTGCAGAATCAGAGTCGAGGTTTGATAAAAACTTCTCCACCTTGTCAGGAGAGAAGGACACAGAGTCCAGGAGCAGTTGGGTTCGACTGGGAAAGGTGGGAACAGAGAGAGATGGGTTTGGGACACAATATTTTGAGGTAAACACAGAGTTGAGGCATTCGGCTTTGTCACGTGCGGTGTCAACTGTGTCGCCATTTGAGGTAAGGGAGGGGATGGAGGGGGAACAAGCACCAGAAACGGATTTGACCAGACGCCACCAGGATTTGGAGAAAGGAGACAGGTTTGAGAGTTCAATCTTGAGTGTGGAGAGATAGTGCTTCCTGGCACTCCTGAGGGTAGAAACACACTTGTTTCGAGCTTGGTGGAAGGAACTGAGATTGCCTTCAGTTGGATTTGCCTTCCAAGACGCAAAGGCAAGTTGTTTCAGGGCAACTGCCTCACCACAAGATTCAGTGTACCATGGACGGGAGGAAGGGTAAGACAACTGAAGACGAGATGGGATAAATCTGTGCATGAGAGAGAGCAGTTTGCTTTGGAAGAATTCCCAGGAAGAATTGATGTCAGAGGCATTAGAGATGGGAGACCAGTCCAGTTGATTGATGGCTGCTTGCAGACCGTGCCAGTCGGCCTGAGTGAAATGCCAGACTCGTCGGCGCTGAGGAGGCTCTCTTAGAATGGCCAGTGAGATGTCCACTTTAACAAGCACATGATCAGAAGAACCGATTGGAGCAGAAGAAGAGCAGCAGACATTTGCAGGGAAGTTAGTCATAACCAAGTCCAGAAGAGAAGATACTCCATTGACTGAGATCCGGGTCGGGAAATTGACAGATTGTGTCAGTCCCAATGAGTCGCAGAAGTCCGTTGCTGAGGTGCCATGGCTGGTGAGAGATGAACCCACACCCAGCCAGCTGGCATGATGGCAGTTGAAGTCGCCACGTATGAGGAAGAGAGAGTTTGGATGAGTTGATAGAAGTTGGTCCATGTTGTCCGACAGAGAAATGTAAATGGAGTCATCACTGTTTGGAGGACGGTACAGAACACATATGAACAAAAGGTGGGAGCGGAGAGGAAGCCGTAGCCAGAGGTACTCCTGTGGGTGGGGTGGAGAGAGGGCAGTGCAGGGAGAGTGACGAAGAGAGTTTTTGATAAAGATAGCCACCCCACCACCAGGACGAGCATCAGGTCTATCGTACCGGAGGAGGGAGTAACCAGGAAGATAATATATTAAGGAATCAGAGACATCTTGAAGGAGGAAAGTTTCTGTTAAGCAGATCAAGTCTGGATTTTCAGAAGCAACCTGAATGGAGAGATCAATCAGGTTTGAGCGAAGGCCCCGGATGTTTGAGGTCCATACCGTTAGTGAGGAGAGAGGGGGAGCATCGGGTGCAGGACAGGGGAGGGGAGGGGTAGGGTCAGATGAAGGGTGAGAGGGGGATGTAGGAAGAGCAGTTGATAGTGTGTCAGAGATTACAGAAGAGTTACAAGAAAGGGAAGGATGAGGAGGACGAAAGGTTTGATGGTGATGGAATGAGGCACAGTGAGAGTTTGTTTGAGGGGGGGCAGAGGAAAGTAGAAGGTTGGGGGAGGTGGAGGTATGACATAGGAGGGAGAGGAAGTGGGGAGGAGGCAGCTTTGAGAAGGAGGTGGGAGGAGGGAGAATTTGGGAGGGATGGTTGGGGGGGAGTTTAGAAGGTGGATGATAAATGATTTTTTTTTTTTTAAACCACCTTTAGAGGCCATTTTGTCCCCGCAAAGCGGGGGTTGGCCTTTTTCGGGAACCGTGGTTGTTGTTGTTTTTCGGTCCCCTTTTTGAAGCAATGTTTTACGGCCGGATGCCCTTCCTGATGCCAACCCTTTTTGCCACCCTTAACGACAAACAGGGAATTACCAGTGAACTGGTACTCAATTAGTCGACCTCGGAAGGATGACAGGCTGAGTCAACCCCCCTGGCGTTAATTCAGCGATCGACCGGGATTCGAACCCAGGATCGTAGGAATCCTAAGCCGGCACCCTAGCCGCTAGCCCAACACCATGGATGATAAATGAAAGATGAACATATATAACAAATTGGGTTTGTTGTGATTTTCAAGTTAGCGATTCGTTTAAGAACGATGGAGGAGGGATGGAATGAATGAGAATTTAGAGCATGGAGTGATTTGGAATCATAAGAGATTGAATATTTTTTTGAAATGGAATGAGTTGAAGAGGAAATTGAAAGGAGCCTTTTAAATAAGAAGAAAAACAGCGTGTTGTAATAAACCACTGAATAAAACACTGAAGGGGATAGTTGAAACATATTTAAACAGAACTGTGAAGAACAATCTTATATTCACAAAAATACCAATGGGGAGAGGAAGCCTAGAGCGACGACCACGAGTCACTTGGAGGGCAAAAGGTGGAAGGCAAGGGGAAAATGGGGGCGGGGCGAGAGCGCACGTGGGCAGAGGCAAAAGCACATGAGGAGAAAGGCAAATAAAAGTTTTTTTTTTGTTTGTTTTTTTTTGGGGGGGGGGGGGGGGTGTGGGGGTTACAACGTTAGACAAATAGTAGATGTTTGGTGAAGCTTGGTGGAGAAGGGGAAATCAAAAAAGCAAGCAAAACAGCGAAGGAAGGAACAACCTTCGACGGGGGAAGCCTGAGGCTGCAAGGCCTTGCTCGCGACGCACGCGGCAAACAAACGATTTATTTATGAAAGATAAACACCGAGAAACTTCCAAGGGGGGACACTATAAGTTCACACACCGAACGATAAATACAGTTTCGACAAAATACAATTGTGAACAGACTTAACTTTGAAAAACGTGGAGACCGTGTGGACCGTCGAAAACCCCTGCCACCGTCTCCAAGATCTCGCGAGATCTCCATGTGCTGAATGCCACAAGAGGGCGCTCACCCAATGTTAAGTGAATTTCAGGGTTATGCGTTTCATGCCACAAGAGGGCGATCATCCAATGTTAAGTGAATTTCAGGGTTATGTGTTGAATGCCACAAGAGGGCGCTCACCCAATGTTAAGTGAATTTCAGGGTTATGTGTTGAATGCCACAAGATGGCGCTCACCCAATGTTAAGTGAATTTCAGGGTTATGTGTTTAATGCCACCAGATGGCGATCATGCAATGTTAAGTGAATTTCAGGAGAAGTACATGGAGAAGAGGAAGAAGTTGTTTCTTGGGTTTGTTGATCTGGAGAAAGCATTCGATAGGGTTCCACGCAAAGTATTGATATGGGCAATGAGGAAGTTAGGAGTGGAGGAATGGTTGATCAGAGTAGTGATGGCAATGTACAAAAGAGCGCGCACAGCTGTAAGGACGAAGGACGGGAACAGTGGTGAGTTAGAGGTGAAGGTGGGAGTGCATCAGGGGTCGGTACTAAGTCCACTACTATTTGTAGCTGTGATGGAGGTGCTGGCTCAGAACGTAAAGGAGGGTTTACCGTGGGAGTTGTTGTATGCAGATGATCTGGTGTTGATTGCGGAAAGTATGGATGGACTGAAGGAAAAGATGAACAAGTGGAAGGAATGTATGGAGACAAAAGGTCTGAAGGTGAATATAGGAAAGACGAAGGTGATGGCAAGTGGTAAAGCATGTGGTGAGGTGGAAAGAACTGGGAAGTGGCCCTGTGCTGTGTGCAGGAAGGGTGTCGGAGTGAACTCCATTCAATGTACAATGTGCGCTGAGTGGGTTCATCCAAAATGTAGTGGTCTGAAAAAAAAAAAAAACCGAATCTCGGTCGATCGCCGAATTAATGCCAGGGGGGTTGACTCAGCCTGTCATCCTTCCGAGGTCGGCTAATTGAGTACCAGTTCACTGGTAATTCCCTGTTTGTCGTTGAAGGCGGCAAAAAGGGTTGGCGTCAGGAAGGGCATCCGGCCGTAAAACATTGCTTCAAAAAGGGGACCAAAAAACAACTACCACGGTCCCCGAAAAGGCCAACCCCCGCCTTGCGGGGAAAAATGGCCTCTAAATGGTTTTTTTTTTTTTTTAGGTTTTTTTTTTGGGGTTTTTTTTTAATCTCCAACCAATCCAGGCAGCTTGTGGTCGAGCAGTGGCCCTGTGCTGTGTGCAGGAAGGGTGTCGGAGTGAACTCCATTCAATGTACAATGTGCGCTGAGTGGGTTCATCCAAAATGTAGTGGTCTGAGAGGGTCATTAACCATTGTGGCAGCTACATTCAAATGTAAGGTGTGCACAGAGGGAGCTGCAGATGGAGGATATGTTGAGTTGGATCTTGGAGACGGCGTGAAGCTGGAAGGTGTGAAAACATTTTGCTACCTCGGAGACATGCTGAATGGAGAAGGTGGATCAGACTCGGCAACGGTTGCTAGAGTGAGATGTGCATGGAAGAAGTTTCGGGAACTGAGTGGCGTGCTGATGAGGAGGGGAGTGTCGTTGAAGCTGAAGGGAAAGGTGTATGCTGCATGTGTGAGATGTGTTATGATTTGTGGGAGCGAGACATGGGTAATGAACGTAGAGCAGCAACGAAGGTTGGAAAGGGTGGAAATGCGAATGGTTCGATGGATGTGAGGAGTATCGTTGAGAGAGAGGAAGACAAATGATGAATTGCGAAAAATGATGGGAATAGAGCCTGTGATTGATGTTGTGAAGAGGAACAGGTTGAGATGGTTTGGTCATGTGTTGAGGAAGGATGAAAGTGACTGGTTGAGAAGAGTGATGGAAATGAAAGTAGAAGGAAGTAGAGGACGGGGAAGACCGAGAAAGACTTGGCTAAAGATGGTGGAAGAAGAAATGCGGGCAATAGTCCTTGAGCCAACCGGCCATATTTTGAAGTGAATGCTCCGGCGGGGGGAGTAATTCTCATTATGATTTTCCATTAGACCAATGTCTCAAGTGTCAGAAAAGGTGTGATGGACATCTGAGAACGGTAGCTTAGTGCCCGGATGGACGCCATCTTTGAAACCACCCAGCTCGAAAATGCCCATTTGGTGGGGTACATTGTTGCACGTGTATCTGGACTTCTATACTAGCTATCGATGTGCGGTTGACGACTAAATATACGTCCGATGTGTACCGTCTAAATAAAAAATAATATGAAGCATTTTGTTTTAGATTAATTATTATAAAAATCAATTATCGAAAAAAAATCATATATTTTTCAATATTTTATTATTAGACTTGTACTTTTTTTTAGTGAAACAACACTGGTATGATTTTCCAAATTATGCATTGTGCTACACCGTTTATCTGTCTATAAAAATAACTAAAAAACTAAAACATATCATCCACCACGAGTTTACACAAAAAATATATGAAAAGGCATGCACTTTCCACAAACCGAAACTATGTCAGTTGGAATTTCCCGCCGATAATCAACCCACAGAACCCAGTGCCGAAAGTGACGTCAGTCTATTCTATATCTATATTCTATATTCTATATCTCAGTCTGAGATTTGTTGCGGTGACCTGATTAATTTCTGAGGGGTGGGTGGCTTAAGAACTAAAAGTGAACATGTTAGATGGCGCCACATACAACTCTATTATAGAGTTGTATTGTGGCGCCATCTAACATGTTCACTGACTTGGATGAGTATGTCTATGTAAGCTGGCGAGCTTTTCGGATATCGGAGTAATCTAACGTCAGTCTTTTTGTTCTTTCAGCTGAGATGGCCGGTATCGAGGCGAAACGGGCGAAGATTGAACCTGAGTCCGGAACGTGCATCCTGTGCAGCAAGAAGTCGCCACTCTCTGAACTAAGCAAGGCAGCGGGCAACAGTTCAACAGCATCAGAATATTGAATCGACTCGGGCACGGATGTTCGTACACAGTTCTGGAAGAAATCGAGACAGCGCTATGCATAGACAAATTAGCAAGTGTGGAGAAAGATACAGTACCACTTCCGTCACATGTGCACCCTTCGGTCCCGACTGTATTAGCATTCGATAACATCGACAGGCTAGAGGAATCGCTGAGTGGTGGCGGAACATCGCATCGCGTCAACGGTATCATCGTCCAACCGAAGTCGCAGTCGTGTTTGCCGCCCCAACCTCCATCGGCAGTATCCAAAGCAGATAAGAAGCGATCTATCCCGTCATCCAGCGATTTAGTTCCAATATACAGCGGTGGGAAACGAGAGGGCCCACCTGCAATCAAGCCTGCAGATCTTTCTGACACTCTTGCAGGCGCAACATCCCTTGCGCAGCGCCGAAATCACGTATGGATTATGACTCGCATGCTGGAACCATGCGACCAGACAATCAGTTCGTGGACTGGTTTCAACATCATGACTAGAGATCGTGTTCAGGTGACGGAAGATGTAGTTGGCTACCTGCCGACTATAAACGCGCCTGCCACAGATATGGCAACAGTGCAAGAAATCCTCAGAGAAGCTCTGAACATCATGTCATCACTTCAGCTTGAGCGTATACCGGTGGTGCTAGACCAGGCACTATTTGCTAAGGCGACCGAAATAGCATGGAAAGATGTCGATCGATATGGAAGAATCGTGCTCATGATGGGGAACTTCCATACCATCTGTAACTTCATGTCGAGCATTGGGAAAATGTTTGGAGATGCAGGCCTTCGGGATGTAGCTGTTGAGTCAGGAGTAATCGCTGAAGGTTCCATCAACAGGGTTCTGGAAGGCAAGCAATACAACCGTGCTGTGCGACTCCACAAGTTGATGTACGAGGCACTAATGCGCATCATTTGGAAGGGCTTCCAGGTGTGGATAGAAAGCAATCATCCTGACAAGGAACCCCAGATTCGAAGCACTGACCTCAAAATTCGCAGCATCAAGGAGGATGTTTGCCACGAGACTCTCGCTGCTGCTCTCGATGATGATTCATGTGTACAGAGCTTTGACATGTTCGCGAAATACCTACATTTTCTGCGAACCAAACATGGAGACCTGGCTCGCTTTTGGATGATGTATATTGATATGGTAGAGACCCTGCTGGGGTTGATTCGTGCGGATAGAGAAGGCGACTGGATGCTTCACTTGGCTTGTGTCAGAAGAGTGATCCCTTGGTGTTTCGCAATGAACAAGGTGAACTATGCTAGATATCTACCAGTGTACTATGCACAGATGACGCAACTCCACGAAACATGCCCCGAGTTGTACAGGCATTTCAATCAAGGCTACTTCTCCGTACAGCTTAGACCAGGGAATCCATTTGCCAGAATCGCTGTTGATCAGACAACAGAAGAAACAGTAAACAAAGATACGCAAACAGCTGGAGGAACACGAGGTTTTAGTCTTCGACAAGGGGCTGTGTCACGATACTATCTAACTGCAGAAAATCGGGCTACTGCACTGAGGCAACTACGAGAAACTATCCTTGTGAATGGCAGCGACACATCTCACGCCAAGCACCCTGACTTGTCTACTTCTCGCATCAAACGTGATGAGTCTGGCGTCACAGCTATCTGTGATCTACTGGAAAATGACTGGACCAATCCATTCGCCGATGATCCGTCATGTCTTCTCAGTATATCTACCGGAGCGGCTGCGAGGGAGGACGTTTCTAATGACCTACTCAACACCCTGCAAAAGGGGGAAGCGGCGTATCA